>NC_135137.1:0-10000 GCF_051014445.1 Colletes latitarsis
GTAGCCAACGGTAAACGGTACAAGTATCGTACGGGCGAAAACGAGCGTTACCGTGCTCGTTTTCGAGTTATTGACGAAAAACAGCCTGGAGCGATCGGTCCGGCGGTCGACGCGCGAAAGTTTCTAAGTCCGCTCTGCTCCGAAACACCGCTCCGGCGTCAAAAATCGTCGTAGGACAAAAAATAGACACGCTATCTTGCAGGAAAAAATCCGGGGAACACGATGGCGTCGTCAAAAGTGCAGGTCGTCGAGCTCGTTTTCGAGAAAAAAAAAACAAAATTCTCAAAATTCGACAAAAAAATAAAACGATCAGTGGACCGTGTAGAGAATATAAAACTGCATAAGAATCGTATAGACGAAAATTGGCGTTCACGTGCTCGTTTTTGTGGAAAAAATTAAAAAAGCTCTCAAACTTCGAGATAAAAAAAAAAAAAACCGTCTACCAGGTAGCCAACGGTAAACGGTACAAGTATCGTACGGGCGAAAACGAGCGTTACCGTGCTCGTTTTCGAGTTATTGACGAAAAACAGCCTGGAGCGATCGGTCCGGCGGTCGACGCGCGAAAGTTTCTAAGTCCGCTCTGCTCCGAAACACCGCTCCGGCGTCAAAAATCGTCGTAGGACAAAAAATCGCCACCCTATCTTGCAGGAAAAAATCCGGGGAACACGATGGCGTCGTCAAAAGTGCAGGTCGTCGAGCTAGTTTTCGAGAAAAAAAAAAAAAAATTCTCAAAACTCGACAAAAAAATAAAACGATCAGTGGACCGTGTAGAGAATCTAAAACTGCATAAGAATCGTATAGACCAAAATTGGCGTTCACGTGCTCGTTTTTGAGAAAAAAGTTAAAAAAGCTCTCAAAATTCGAGATAAAAAAAAAAAAAACCATCTACCAGGTAGCCAACGGTAAACGGTACAAGTATCGTACGGGCGAAAACGAGCGTTACCGTGCTCGTTTTCGAGTTATTGACGAAAAACAGCCTGGAGCGATCGGTCCGGCGGTCGACGCGCGAAAGTTTCTAAGTCCGCTCTGCTCCGAAACACCGCTCCGGCGTCAAAAATCGTCGTAGGACAAAAAATAGACACGCTATCTTGCAGGAAAAAATCCGGGGAACACGATGGCGTCGTCAAAAGTGCAGGTCGTCGAGCTCGTTTTCGAGAAAAAAAAAAAAAAATTCTCAAAATTCGACAAAAAAATAAAACGATCAGTGGACCGTGTAGAGAATATAAAACTGCATAAGAATCGTATAGACGAAAATTGGCGTTCACGTGCTCGTTTTTGTGGAAAAAATTAAAAAAGCTCTCAAACTTCGAGATAAAAAAAAAAAAAACCGTCTACCAGGTAGCCAACGGTAAACGGTACAAGTATCGTACGGGCGAAAACGAGCGTTACCGTGCTCGTTTTCGAGTTATTGACGAAAAACAGCCTGGAGCGATCGGTCCGGCGGTCGACGCGCGAAAGTTTCTAAGTCCGCTCTGCTCCGAATCATCGCTCCGGCGTCAAAAATCGTCGTAGGACAAAAAATCGCCACCCTATCTTGCAGGAAAAAATCCGGGGAACACGATGGCGTCGTCAAAAGTGCAGGTCGTCGAGCTCGTTTTCGAGAAAAAAAAAAAAAAATTCTCAAAATTCGACAAAAAAATAAAACGATCAGTGGACCGTGTAGAGAATATAAAACTGCATAAGAATCGTATAGACCAAAATTGGCGTTCACGTGCTCGTTTTTGAGAAAAAAGTTAAAAAAGCTCTCAAAATTCGAGATAAAAAAAAAAAAAACCATCTACCAGGTAGCCAACGGTAAACGGTACAAGTATCGTACGGGCGAAAACGAGCGTTACCGTGCTCGTTTTCGAGTTATTGACGAAAAACAGCCTGGAGCGATCGGTCCGGCGGTCGACGCGCGAAAGTTTCTAAGTCCGCTCTGCTCCGAAACACCGCTCCGGCGTCAAAAATCGTCGTAGGACAAAAAATAGACACGCTATCTTGCAGGAAAAAATCCGGGGAACACGATGGCGTCGTCAAAAGTGCAGGTCGTCGAGCTCGTTTTCGAGAAAAAAAAAAAAAAATTCTCAAAATTCGACAAAAAAATAAAACGATCAGTGGACCGTGTAGAGAATATAAAACTGCATAAGAATCGTATAGACGAAAATTGGCGTTCACGTGCTCGTTTTTGTGGAAAAAATTAAAAAAGCTCTCAAAATTCGAGATAAAAAAAAAAAAAACCATCTACCAGGTAGCCAACGGTAAACGGTACAAGTATCGTACGGGCGAAAACGAGCGTTACCGTGCTCGTTTTCGAGTTATTGACGAAAAACAGCCTGGAGCGATCGGTCCGGCGGTCGACGCGCGAAAGTTTCTAAGTCCGCTCTGCTCCGAAACACCGCTCCGGCGTCAAAAATCGTCGTAGGACAAAAAATAGACACGCTATCTTGCAGGAAAAAATCCGGGGAACACGATGGCGTCGTCAAAAGTGCAGGTCGTCGAGCTCGTTTTCGAGAAAAAAAAAACAAAATTCTCAAAATTCGACAAAAAAATAAAACGATCAGTGGACCGTGTAGAGAATATAAAACTGCATAAGAATCGTATAGACGAAAATTGGCGTTCACGTGCTCGTTTTTGTGGAAAAAATTAAAAAAGCTCTCAAACTTCGAGATAAAAAAAAAAAAAACCGTCTACCAGGTAGCCAACGGTAAACGGTACAAGTATCGTACGGGCGAAAACGAGCGTTACCGTGCTCGTTTTCGAGTTATTGACGAAAAACAGCCTGGAGCGATCGGTCCGGCGGTCGACGCGCGAAAGTTTCTAAGTCCGCTCTGCTCCGAAACACCGCTCCGGCGTCAAAAATCGTCGTAGGACAAAAAATCGCCACCCTATCTTGCAGGAAAAAATCCGGGGAACACGATGGCGTCGTCAAAAGTGCAGGTCGTCGAGCTAGTTTTCGAGAAAAAAAAAAAAAAATTCTCAAAACTCGACAAAAAAATAAAACGATCAGTGGACCGTGTAGAGAATCTAAAACTGCATAAGAATCGTATAGACCAAAATTGGCGTTCACGTGCTCGTTTTTGAGAAAAAAGTTAAAAAAGCTCTCAAAATTCGAGATAAAAAAAAAAAAAACCATCTACCAGGTAGCCAACGGTAAACGGTACAAGTATCGTACGGGCGAAAACGAGCGTTACCGTGCTCGTTTTCGAGTTATTGACGAAAAACAGCCTGGAGCGATCGGTCCGGCGGTCGACGCGCGAAAGTTTCTAAGTCCGCTCTGCTCCGAAACACCGCTCCGGCGTCAAAAATCGTCGTAGGACAAAAAATAGACACGCTATCTTGCAGGAAAAAATCCGGGGAACACGATGGCGTCGTCAAAAGTGCAGGTCGTCGAGCTCGTTTTCGAGAAAAAAAAAAAAAAATTCTCAAAATTCGACAAAAAAATAAAACGATCAGTGGACCGTGTAGAGAATATAAAACTGCATAAGAATCGTATAGACGAAAATTGGCGTTCACGTGCTCGTTTTTGTGGAAAAAATTAAAAAAGCTCTCAAACTTCGAGATAAAAAAAAAAAAAACCGTCTACCAGGTAGCCAACGGTAAACGGTACAAGTATCGTACGGGCGAAAACGAGCGTTACCGTGCTCGTTTTCGAGTTATTGACGAAAAACAGCCTGGAGCGATCGGTCCGGCGGTCGACGCGCGAAAGTTTCTAAGTCCGCTCTGCTCCGAATCATCGCTCCGGCGTCAAAAATCGTCGTAGGACAAAAAATCGCCACCCTATCTTGCAGGAAAAAATCCGGGGAACACGATGGCGTCGTCAAAAGTGCAGGTCGTCGAGCTCGTTTTCGAGAAAAAAAAAAAAAAATTCTCAAAATTCGACAAAAAAATAAAACGATCAGTGGACCGTGTAGAGAATATAAAACTGCATAAGAATCGTATAGACGAAAATTGGCGTTCACGTGCTCGTTTTTGTGGAAAAAATTAAAAAAGCTCTCAAACTTCGAGATAAAAAAAAAAAAAACCGTCTACCAGGTAGCCAACGGTAAACGGTACAAGTATCGTACGGGCGAAAACGAGCGTTACCGTGCTCGTTTTCGAGTTATTGACGAAAAACAGCCTGGAGCGATCGGTCCGGCGGTCGACGCGCGAAAGTTTCTAAGTCCGCTCTGCTCCGAATCATCGCTCCGGCGTCAAAAATCGTCGTAGGACAAAAAATCGCCACCCTATCTTGCAGGAAAAAATCCGGGGAACACGATGGCGTCGTCAAAAGTGCAGGTCGTCGAGCTCGTTTTCGAGAAAAAAAAAAAAAAATTCTCAAAATTCGACAAAAAAATAAAACGATCAGTGGACCGTGTAGAGAATCTAAAACTGCATAAGAATCGTATAGACCAAAATTGGCGTTCACGTGCTCGTTTTTGAGAAAAAAGTTAAAAAAGCTCTCAAAATTCGAGATAAAAAAAAAAAAAACCATCTACCAGGTAGCCAACGGTAAACGGTACAAGTATCGTACGGGCGAAAACGAGCGTTACCGTGCTCGTTTTCGAGTTATTGACGAAAAACAGCCTGGAGCGATCGGTCCGGCGGTCGACGCGCGAAAGTTTCTAAGTCCGCTCTGCTCCGAAACACCGCTCCGGCGTCAAAAATCGTCGTAGGACAAAAAATAGACACGCTATCTTGCAGGAAAAAATCCGGGGAACACGATGGCGTCGTCAAAAGTGCAGGTCGTCGAGCTCGTTTTCGAGAAAAAAAAAAAAAAATTCTCAAAATTCGACAAAAAAATAAAACGATCAGTGGACCGTGTAGAGAATATAAAACTGCATAAGAATCGTATAGACGAAAATTGGCGTTCACGTGCTCGTTTTTGTGGAAAAAATTAAAAAAGCTCTCAAAATTCGAGATAAAAAAAAAAAAAACCATCTACCAGGTAGCCATCGGTAAACGGTACAAGTATCGTACGGGCGAAAACGAGCGTTACCGTGCTCGTTTTCGAGTTATTGACGAAAAACAGCCTGGAGCGATCGGTCCGGCGGTCGACGCGCGAAAGTTTCTAAGTCCGCTCTGCTCCGAAACACCGCTCCGGCGTCAAAAATCGTCGTAGGACAAAAAATAGACACGCTATCTTGCAGGAAAAAATCCGGGGAACACGATGGCGTCGTCAAAAGTGCAGGTCGTCGAGCTCGTTTTCGAGAAAAAAAAAAAAAAATTCTCAAAATTCGACAAAAAAATAAAACGATCAGTGGACCGTGTAGAGAATCTAAAACTGCATAAGAATCGTATAGACGAAAATTGGCCTTAACGTGCTGGTTTTCGAGTTATTGACGATAAGCCGGTATATATATGTCCGAGATAAAAAAAAAGATAGGGACAGTGGGAATCTCCTATACTATCACGGGCGTGTATTCTCCTACTAGTTTGATGGTTGCTGTTGCATAAACCACCGACTGTTTGGCCCGCCGTTTAACCGCGCAGTTTAAAATTGCAACACAATGTTGGTGTCGCTCCGGATCGAAAAAATGGAAAAACGACATACTTTACGCATAGGGGCGGCTGATCTTAACATATTTTGTCAATGTCATCTTCCCAGTGACCCTAGGAAGGAGTTTGCCGTTGCACGTTTTCCTATTAAAAAGTAATTAGTGTACAAAAATTTTCGTGAAGCAAAAAACAAGAATATGAAAGTACGTTCCATGAGCATTACGGTGAATAAAACAGAAATTAAAAATTCCCGAGGGGTTGAACAGCATCATATTGAATTCGTTTTGCTGACTGGGGTCTGCGCCCCCCAGACCCCCGCTACACTAGCCCAGACCAAACCCACTTTGTAATAGTGGTATCATATTAAATTGAACAGCATCGTACTTAATTCGTTTTGCTGAATGGGGGGCTGCGCCCCCCAAACCCCCGCTACACTAGCCCAGACCTAACCCATTTTGTAATAGCGGTATCAAATTAAATTGAACAGCATCGTACTAAATTCGTTTTGCTGACTGGGGGGCTGCGCCCCCCAGACCCCCGCAACACTAGCCCGGACCTAACCCACTTTGTAATAGCGGTATCATATTAAATTGAACAGCATCGTACTAAATTCGTTTTGCTGAATGGGGGGCTGCGCCCCCCAAACCCCCGCTACACTAGCCCAGACCTAACCCATTTTGTAATAGCGGTATCAAATTAAATTGAACAGCATCATATTGAATTCGTTTTGCTGACTGGGGTCTGCGCCCCCCAGACCCCCGCTACAATAGCCCAGACCTAACCCACTTTGTAATAGTGGTATCATATTAAATTGAACAGCATCGTACTTAATTCGTTTTGCTGAATGGGGGGCTGCGCCCCCCAAACCCCCGCTACACTAGCCCAGACCTAACCCATTTTGTAATAGCGGTATCAAATTAAATTGAACAGCATCGTACTAAATTCGTTTTGCTGACAGGGGTCTGCGCCCCCCAGACCCCCGCTACACTAGCCCAGACCTAACCCCCTTTGTAATAGCGGTATCATATTAAATTGAACAGCATCATATTGAATTCGTTTTGCTGACTGGGGTCTGCGCGCCCCAGACCCCCGCAACACTAGCCCGGACCTAACCCACTTTGTAATAGCGGTATCACATTAAATTGAACAGCATCGTACTAAATTCGTTTTGCTGAATGGGGGGCTGCGCCCCCCAAACCCCCGCTACACTAGCCCAGACCTAACCCATTTTGTAATAGCGGTATCAAACTAAATTGAACAGCATCATATTGAATTCGTTTTGCTGACTGGGGTCTGCGCCCCCCCGACCCCCGCTACAATAGCCCAGACCTAACCCACTTTGTAATAGTGGTATCATATTAAATTGAACAGCATCGTACTTAATTCGTTTTGCTGAATGGGGGGCTGCGCCCCCCAAACCCCCGCTACACTAGCCCAGACCTAACCCATTTTGTAATAGCGGTATCAAATTAAATTGAACAGCATCGTACTAAATTCGTTTTGCTGACAGGGGTCTGCGCCCCCCAGACCCCCGCTACACTAGCCCAGACCTAACCCCCTTTGTAATAGCGGTATCATATTAAATTGAACAGCATCATATTGAATTCGTTTTGCTGACTGGGGTCTGCGCGCCCCAGACCCCCGCAACACTAGCCCGGACCTAACCCACTTTGTAATAGCGGTATCATATTAAATTGAACAGCATCGTACTAAATTCGTTTTGCTGAATGGGGGGCTGCGCCCCCCAAACCCCCGCTACACTAGCCCAGACCTAACCCATTTTGTAATAGCGGTATCAAATTAAATTGAACAGCATCATATTGAATTCGTTTTGCTGACTGGGGTCTGCGCCCCCCAGACCCCCGCTATACTAGCCCAGACCTAACCCACTTTGTAATAGTGGTATCATATTAAATTGAACAGCATCGTACATAATTCGTTTTGCTGAATGGGGGGCTGCGCCCCCCAAACCCCCGCTACACTAGCCCAGACCTAACCCATTTTGTAATAGCTGTATCAAATTAAATTGAACAGCATCATATTGAATTCGTTTTGCTGACAGGGGTCTGCGCCCCCCAGACCCCCGCTACACTAGCCCAGACCTAACCCACTTTGTAATAGTGGTATCATATTAAATTGAACAGCATCGTACATAATTCGTTTTGCTGAATGGGGGGCTGCGCCCCCCAAACCCCCGCTACACTAGCCCAGACCTAACCCATTTTGTAATAGCGGTATCAAATTAAATTGAACAGCATCATATTGAATTCGTTTTGCTGACTGGGGTCTGCGCCCCCCAAACCCCCGCTACACTAGCCCAGACCTAACCCATTTTGTAATAGCGGTATCAAATTAAATTGAACAGCATCATATTGAATTCGTTTTGCTGACTGGGGTCTGCGCCCCCCAAACCCCCGCTACACCAGCCCAGACCTAACCCATTTTGTAATAGCGGTATCAAATTAAATTGAGCAGCATCATATTGAATTCGTTTTGCTGACAGGGGTCTGCGCCCCCCAGACCCCCGCTACACTAGCCCAGACCTAACCCCCTTTGTAATAGCGGTATCATATTAAATTGAACAGCATCATATTGAATTCGTTTTGCTGACTGGGGTCTGCGCGCCCCAAACCCCCGCAACACTGGCCCAGACCTAGCCCATTTTGTAATGACTGTATTGGAACTGCGTTAGGGCTAGTTTAGAATTGGTTAGGTGAAGTAATGCGGAGAGCAGTTTCGCCTGCGTCCCGGGATGCTTGTTGGCATGAGTGGTGTCTGAATGAGTAAAGACGGATGAGACACTTGTGGGGTATGGTGAGTCAGATTCCCAAACTACCCATATATTCTTCTGAGGCATGGGTGCCTATCCAAGGATCTCCTTCGGTATCTAAAACAGAAATAAAAAAAAAAAAAAAAAAAAAAAAAAAAAAATGAATATGGACTGTGTTAGGACTGAATTGGATAAGGTCTGGGTTACGTCTCGGTTAGGTCTGAGTTAGGACTGGTTTAAGACTGGGTTAGGACTGGGTTAGGACTGGGTTAGGACTGGGTTAGGTCTGGGTTAGGACTGGGTTAGGTCTGGGTTAGGTCTGGGTTAGGACTGGGTTAGGTCTGGGTTAGGACTGGGTTAGGACTGGGTTAGGTCTGGGTTAGGTCTGGGTTAGGTCTGGGTTAGGACTGGGTTAGGACTGGGTTACGACTGGGTTAGGTCTGGGTTACGACTGGGTTAGGTCTGGGTTACGACTGGGTTAGGTCTGGGTTACGACTGGGTTAGGTCTGGGTTACGACTGGGTTAGGATTGGGTTAGGTCTGGTTTAGGACTGGGTTAGGTCTAGGTTAGGACTGGGTTAGGTCTGGGTTAGGTCTGGGTTAGGACTGGGTTAGGTCTGGGTTAGGACTGGGTTAGTACTGGGTTAGGACTGGGTTAGGTCTGGGTTAGGTCTGGGTTATTTCTGGGTTAGGTCTGGGTTAGGTCTGGGTTAGGTCTGGGTTAGGGCTGGGTTAGGTCTGGGTTAGGTCTGGGTCAGGTCTGGGGTATTTCTGGGTTAGGACTGGGTTAGGTCTGGGTTAGGTCTGGGTTATTTCTGGGTTAGGTCTGGGTTAGGTCTGGGTTAGGTCTGGGTTAGGTCTGGGTTAGGACTGGGTTAGGTCTGGGTTAGGACTGGGTTAGGTCTGGGTTAGGTCTGGGTTAGGTCTGGGTTAGGTCTGGGTTATTTCTGGGTTAGGTCTGGGTTAGGTCTGGGTTAGGTCTGGGTTAGGGCTGGGTTAGGTCTGGGTTAGGTCTGGGTCAGGTCTGGGGTATTTCTGGGTTAGGACTGGGTTAGGTCTGGGTTAGGACTGGGTTAGGTCTGGGTTAGGACTGGGTTAGGACTGGGTTAGGTCTGGGTTAGGTCTGGGTTAGGTTTGGGTTAGGACTGGGTAGGTTCTGGGTTAGGACTTGGTTAGGACTGGGTTAGGACTGTGTTAGGACTGGGTTAGGTCTGGGTTAGGTCTGGGTTAGGACTGGGTTAGGTCTGGGTTAGGACTGGGTTAGGACTGGGTTAGGTCTGGGTTAGGTCTGGGTTAGGACTGGGTTAGGTCTGGGTTAGGACTGGGTTAGGTCTGGGTTAGTACTGGATTTGGTTAGGTCTGGGTTAGGTCTGGGTTAGGTCTGGGTTAGGACTGGGTTAGGACTGGGTTAGGTCTGGGTTAGGACTGGGTTAGGACTGGGTTAGGACTGGGTTAGGTCTGGGTTAGGTCTGGGTTATTTCTGGGTTAGGTCTGGGTTAGGTCTGGGTTAGGTCTGGGTTAGGTCTGGGTTAGGTCTGGGTTAGGACTGGGTTAGGACTGGGTTAGGTCTGGGTTAGGTCTGGGTTAGGACTGGGTTAGGTCTGGGTTAGGACTGGGTTAGGTCTGGGTTAGGTCTGGGTTCGGTCTGGGTTAGGACTGGGTTAGGTCTGGGTTAGGTCTGGGTTAGGTCTGGGTTAGGTCTGGGTTAGGACTGGGTTAGGACTGGGTTAGGACTGGGTTAGGTCTGGGTTAGGTCTGGGTTATTTCTGGGTTA
>NC_135137.1:15000-22500 GCF_051014445.1 Colletes latitarsis
GTCTCGCGGATCACGGTCACGCGGTTCCGCGGTGTCGCGGTCGCGCGGTACCGCGGTCGCACGGTCACGCGGACGCCCGGTCACGCGGTCTCGCGGTATCGCGGTGTCGCGGTCGCGCGGTCGCGCGGTCACACGGTCTCGCGGTTCGCGGTCACGCGGTTCGCGGTCACACGGTCACGCGGTTCGCGGTCACACGGTCACGCGGTCGCGCGGTCACACGGTCTCGCGGTTCGCGGTCACGCGGTTCGCGGTCACACGGTCACGCGGTATCGCGGTCGCACGGTCACGGGGACGCCCGGTCACGCGGTCTCGCGGATCACGGTTCCGCGGTGTCGCGGTCTCGCGGTATCGCGATTACGCGGTCGCGCGGTGTCGCGGTCGCGCGGCATCGCGATATCGCGGTGTCGCGGTCGCGCGGTCACGCGGTCTCGCGGTGTCGCGGTCGCGCGGTCGCACGGTCTCGCGGTTCGCGGTCACACGGTCATGCGGTATCGCGGTCGCACGGTCACGCGGTCTCGCGGATCACGGTCACGCGGTTCCGCGGTGTCGCGGTCGCGCGGTCTCGCGGTATCGCGGTTTCGCGGTGTCGCGGTGTCGCGGTCTCGCGGTCTCGCGGTATCGCGGTCGCGCGGTTCGCGATCACGCGGTTCGCGGTCTCGCGGTAACGCGCTTTTGCGGTCACGCGGTCTCGCGTTTCGCGGTTCGCGGTACACGGTGCGGTGCGGTAAGACGTACGCGGTGCGGATTCGCGGATCCGCAGTCCTCGGTGCCCGGTGACACTGTCCCGTGGTTTCGCGGTTCACGACCTCGCGGTTCGCGGTCCCGCGGTTTTCGATTTCGCGGCACACTGTTGCACGGTTCACAGCACGACGTTCGTGGTGCGGATTCGCGGATCCGCAGCCCTCGGTTCGCGGTTCGCGGTGTCTCGACTCGCGGTTCGCGGTGTCGCGGCTCGCGGTTCGCGGTCCGCGGTTTGTCGACACTCACTGCACTGCACTGCACTGTGTTCTTCTTCTCTCTTCTTTCTTCTTTCTTCTTTCTTCTTTCTTCCTAGTCGTCCTGTTGCCATCCCACGTAGGCTGGGGTCTCTTTGGCCTTGAGCGTGGCTCGTGCGAAGTCGCGGAAGTGTCGGAAGTTGGTTTTGGAAACCAACTCCGCTTCCGCGACCGGCCATCCGTAGCCGTTAAGCCTCAGTGCCGTCTTCAAGACCGCCCTGGCCGCCTCGTGCCTCGGACAGTCGAGAAGTATGTGCTTCGGCGTTTCGTCGCCGGTCCCACATTCGCACATTGCAGTTTCACTCAGAGCGAAGGATCTGAGCTTCCACCTGAAGTTACCGTGACCACTAAGAAATTGCGTGACATAGTGGTCCAGTTCTATCCAGGTGGCCCGTGTTCTCTGCCGGACGTCTCCGAAGAACTCGAAGGTCGTCCGACCATGGGTCGAAACCTGCCAACGCTCCTGCCAGGCATCCAGCATTTCCGCCGCCGCCCGTCTTCTTTCTTCGCCGTAATCCCGGCCTTCCTCTTCCTCGTTGCCGTTGTTTCGTCCTCTTCTTTCTTCCGTCCGAATCCAGTATCTTCTTGCCCTCTCTTCCACCACCAGGTCGATCAGGGGTTCGCCCGCGATCACCGTTAGTGCGTCCGAGGCCGTCGTGCAATACGCCTTGGTGACTCGAAGGAGAGCCTGTCTCTGAGAACGAGCCAGCATCCGTCTTGCCGTTTTGTTCATCAGGTCGCTCCAGCCCGCCGCTGCGTACGTGGTTATGGGTACAAAGAGCCCCCCGTACAAGAGACGGAGTGCACGATGTCCCAGTCCCCAGTTCGCTTTGGCCACCTTCGCGAGACTGTTGAACAAACCTCTGCATTTCTCCGAAGTTGTCACGATATGCGTGTTCAACCGGAGTCCTTTCTCAAAATGTACTCCTAAGTACCTGATTGCTGGCTTCATTCTTATGCCTCTGCCGGAGATGCGGATGGTCGGTGGACGCGCTGCATCGAGCGATCCTTTGACCAAGAGCATCTCCGACTTTTCGGCTGAGAGTTCCAGCTTTCTCCTTCCGCACCACTCGGACATTGCCGTGGCGACCCCCTGGCCCTTCCTTCTCAGCTCCTCTCTCGAGTTGCCGGAAATCACGACCAGGACGTCGTCCGCATAGGCAACCGGTTCACATTCCAGCTCGTCGGATGTGAGAACCGCCAGCAGGTCATCGAAAATTAGGTTCCAAAAACTTGGACCCAATATCGAGCCCTGCGGGCAGCCTCTGGTAACGGGTTTCCGGATTGAATCTTGTTTCCCCACGATCTGTACTGCCCTCTCCGAGAAGTAACTTTCCACTAGCCTGTATAGGTTTCGTGGGCAGTCCCTTCTCTTGAGTTCGTACAGGACATTTGGCCACCATACGTTATCGAAAGCGCCCGAAATATCGAACGCTATCGCAATCACGTATTTTGCCTCCGCGAATTCCCTTTCCCTAAGAATACTACGAAATTTAACGATCGCCTCCTCCGTCGACCGTCCAGGTTTAAACCCGTATTGTCGGTCGGAGGTTAGGTCATGATCGAGGAAAATACTCGCGAGTCTGTTCGCCATCAGTCGTTCGAGCAGCTTCCCTACCATTGAAAGCAGGCAAACTGGCCGATACGACTTCGGGTTACTCCTATCCTTGTCCGGACCCTTGGGTATTGTAATGATGGTACCCACCTTCCAACGAGCTGGGAATACTCCCCATTCGAGGCATCCGTTGCAGAGCCTGAGGAGCTCCTCGTGGAGACATCCCCAGGATTTCTGGATAACTTCCACCTCGATCCTGTCCGGCCCCGGACATTTACCTTTTCTGAGGCGCGTTACAGCGGCACTCAGGTCTTCCCACTGGAATGGGGGGCTGTCCTCCGTTGTTGGCTGGATTCGGACTTCCATACGTGTCCTTGCTTGTTCTGGGGTGTCTGTCTCCATGTCGTCCTCCGGGACGAGCGCCGTCAACATCGCTTCCGCGGTTGATCTCCACGAGGTCGTATGACCCCCGTGTGGCAGTTTGATCGAGGAAGTGGCTTCCTCCCTCCTGAGTTTCCCCAGGGATGTTTTCGTTGCGACACCCCAGACTTCCTGGTTCCCTTGGCTGGTGACGAACTGGCGCCATGAGCGATTCTTCTCGCTCGTCACCTTTTTTGTATAGGTTCTCCTGAACCGTCGATATTCCTGTTTAAGTATCTCCCTCGTCGGGGGATCGTGTGTCCCCTGATACAGTCTTCTTGCTCTGTATGTTGCCCTCTTCATCCTTGTTAGTTCCTCTGTCCACCACGGTACAGATTTCTGGTGCCATTTCTTTTTGGGCATTGCCGCTTCGCAGGCGGTCAATATTGCCCGCTCCATGGTTTCCGCCATTGCCTCGACGTCCTGCCGACTGTTTAGGTCGGCGTTCGTCAAGGAGCGCTTCTCCTGGATGAGTGTCCTCTGGAGCTTGTTCCAGTCGGCCTTCCTGGTGTTGTACCGTGGTTGTAGGGGCGGCGGCTGTCCTCTTCGCATGCCGAGGTTCAGGCGCGTCTCCAGGATTCTATGATCGCTGGAGGTTCCGTCCTCGTACACTTTCCAGCCGTGTACGAGCGGTATAGCTTCCCAGGTCGCGAGAGTGACGTCGATGTTCGACGATCCTCGCGTATTCTCAAACGTGGTGGGATGTCCCGCCTCGTTTAGTACCAACAAGTTATGTCTGATGAGTAATTCCTCTAGTAGTTCCCCACGTTCGTCGGTGACTCTACTGTTCCATACATGTGACTTCGCGTTCGCGTCCGCGCCTATTATAATTCTATTCCCCCTTAGCCTTGTTAGTACTGTGTCGAGGTGGGCTAGCCCGAGTTCAATATTTTCCGACGGCGGAAAGTATTGACTCACTACGTACAGTTCCGTGCTACCGTCGAAGAGCTGAACACAGACGCAATGCGTTGTGCACAAGTCTGCGATTTTGAGCACGGAAAACTTTCTATTCCTCACGCATACGGCCGCGAGCGGCGGTTCGTCTGCGTGGTTGTGAAAAACTAACGTAGCGCCCGTCCCGAAACCTGGGATAACTCTTTTAAAACTATACGGTTCCTGCATAAGCAGGATATCCGCATCAGTTTCCTCCATTTGTCGCCTGACCTCGTGTGGCACGACTTTCGACCGCTGCATGTTAAGCTGCAGGATCGTTATTCCTCGGCCATCTGTAAGTAGATTATTATCCATAAATGGTTCTACTTACTGACCTCTCGAGAGCCTTCTGGTATCCTGGGCAGGCCGTGCTGGAGGCGGCATGATCCCCTTTTTTGCCGGCGCGCCTGCAGTTCACGCATACTGCAGGCTGGCTCTTCCTTGGACACGCCTTCGCGCAGTGTCCTGTATGCGTGCAGTGGCCGCATACCTCCTCCTTTTGGCGGCAGTGCTTCGCAATGTGGCCAAATCCCTGGCACTTGTAGCATCGGCTGATTGCGATGTAATCCCGGACCTTGCACGCGTTCCATCCAAGGAACACTTTATGGGCCTCGACCATTTTCATCCTTAGACTAGGGGAGACCTCGACCACCCAGTTGGTCTCTTCCCCGTCCTTCCTGCCGGTGCGGAAGCAGAATTTAATTCCGCTCGCTTCTTCCTCGGTGAATACGCTCGTATTCTGTTTCCTGAGGCTTGCCCGGATCTCCTTTTCCGACATCCCTCGCGGAACATCGAAGAGCAGCATCCGTGGGTTCTTATTGACCGGCGTCTTCACGGTCAATCCTGCGTCCTTCAGCTTTGCACTCTCCTTGAGGGCTTGGGCTCCCTCCGCTGTAGTCGTTTCCACGGCAATTCCGTTGCCGTGAATTTTCCTGACGGCCTTCACCTGCATGCCCCTCTTCCTAGGGTTCACCAGCGTGAATACCGCCTCCCTTGCTTCCTCGCTCGTCCGTATCTCTCCATCTTCCTTGTTAGGAAAAATCATGACCACGTTCTTCGGTGGCCCGATTACTGGAGGTACGCCCCGTGGTAGCTTCGCTGACCCCATTTTCAGTTTCTCCGCATAGGAGAGTACTGGCTGCGGTGCCTCCGCCTTCTTTACAGCTCGTTCCAGGCACCTGCTTGCCTGGATCGACTTCTGTACGGCCCCGTTCAGCGTTGCCTCGGATTTCCTCGAATCAAGGGCGGCTTGTTCGAGTTTCCCCTCGAGGAAGCTGTTTTGCTGCAGGAGGTCCTGCACATGGCCCCTCATTTCCTTGAACAGACGCAGTATCACCGTCGCCTGCTCCTTGTTGACCTTTTTTGCTGGGTCCATACAGTACGCCAGCATCCGGTCTTCCACCTTGCACGCTGCTTCCTTAATGGAAGCGGCGGTCTTCTGCTCTCCCGAAGAGGGTTCCACTGCCCTCTTCTTCTTCTTAACTCCCTCGCTGACGGTGTCTTTGACCGGCGTAGTGCTGGCCTTCCTCTTCGCTGCCGGAGGTTGTCCTGCCTCCGTGGTTTTCACCGGTGTCGAGGTCGATGCTGCTGCTCCCGTAGTCCTTGCTGGCGCTGTTGTGGCTGCTGCTGTCGTTTTTGTCTTGTCGCCCAAGCGCGACAAGACTACCTTCGCCGGCGCGGTTGGCGCCATACTGGAGCGGGGACCGTCCCCCACTCCTCTTCTTTGCTCGGATCCCGTCGGATCCGCTCGCGTGCGGTCGGCCGGTTGCAGCGCTCGGGGCTCGCCCCCACTCCTCCTCGGCGATCGGGCCCCGTCGGCTCGGCTCGAGTGCGGTCGTTCGGTCGGCGGCGCGGTCGACCCAAGATGGCCGCGTCCGCTTCGCCAGGCACTGATCGCGCGTCACGCGCCCGACCCAAGATGGCGTCGCTGACGTCACTGGGCGTTGGCTACGTGCCACGCGGTCGGCTCAAAATGGCGGCGCTGACGTGGCCCGCCTGGAATTGAGGTTCGCGCACTTAAAACGTCCTTAAAATTCGAAACCTACTCCGATTTTGAATTTAAAACTATCGTTGTATCCGCGACGATGCCTGCAGTCCACTGCCGCGAGGACACACCGATATCCAGCCGGATGGCGTAGATATACGGCGACGAACCCGCACGGTCGCCCCGAAGATTTGAGAATGACAAATCTCGCAGAGTATTTGCACTTTCACTTCAAGGAAACCACAGGGAACAACAGTACGACGCGAATAAACCCCAGAACTGTCTTCTAAACGCGAATCTAACGCGGACACGCCCGTAGCAGCTACGTAGGCGCTGGAAATCCCGGCCACGCCCGGGAAAAACCCACGCGGCGGTGACTCACCGGCGCGTCACTCCTCGCCTAAAACGCTCCCAAAAATCGAATTTTTATCCGATTCTTGATCACGAACCGGCGTTCTCTTCGTAATAGTTCCTTCTCTCCACTGCCGCGGTTTCACTCCGATATCTCGCCTGGCGGCTGAGATATTCGGCAACAAACCCGCACGGCCGCCCCGAAGTTTCCGAAATTACAAATCTCGATTGAGTTTTTGGAATTCCACTCCGGATAAACACACAGTGAATCGAAAATCGCACTAATTCGCCTCGAAACTGCCGTGTATATCGCGAATAAATCGCGAAAATACACTTAAAACTCCTCAAACTCTGGAATTTCCAGCCAGGTAGGTGGGAAAAACCCAAGCGGCGGTGACTCCTCGGTTGAGCGGTTCAGGTAGCGGAGCAGCGGTTGAACACGTCCGTTCCCTTCGGCGGTCAGAATGCGACTCAGTAGATAGGGACAGTGGGAATCTCGTTAATCCATTCATGCGCGTCACTAATTAGATGACGAGGCATTTGGCTACCTTAAGAGAGTCATAGTTACTCCCGCCGTTTACCCGCGCTTTTTTGAATTTCTTCACGTTGACATTCAGAGCACTGGGCAGAAATCACATTGCGTCAACACCCTTGGGGGCCATCGCAATGCTTTGTTTTAATTAGACAGTCGGATTCCCCTAGTCCGTGCCAGTTCTGAGCTGAGTGTTGAATGGCGGCCGAAGAGGACGATCGACGACGGCAAGCCGCCAACGAAAGCCTCGCAGCAAGGAAGATCCGCGGGAGGCCAAGGCACGGGACCGAGCTCGGATCCCGACGAGAACGAACGAATCCGTTCAACGCCGTTCACCTCGCCCAGGCCCGGCACGTCAGCCAGACTCGCTTCCCGACCAAGCCCGACACGCCCCGCTCCTCAGAGCCAATCCTTATTCCGAAGTTACGGATCCAATTTGCCGACTTCCCTTACCTACATTAATCTATCGACTAGAGGCTCTTTACCTTGGAGACCTGCTGCGGATATGGGTACGAACCGGCGCGACACCTCCACGTGGCCCTCTCCTGGATTTTCAAGGTCCGAGGGGAAGATCCGGACACCGCCGCAACTGCGGTGCTCTTCGCGTTCCAAACCCTATCTCCCTGCTAGAGGTTTCCAGGGAACTCGAACGCTTATACAGAAAAGAAAACTCTTCCCGGATCTCCCGACGGCGTCTCCAGGTCATTTTGGGTTACCCCGACGAACTACT
>NC_135137.1:25000-27500 GCF_051014445.1 Colletes latitarsis
TCGCCAAAGTGTCTCCCTTCTGTCTTAGTTTTTCATTCGTTCGATGCGAAACGCTCGCTAGGCGTAACCGGCTGATTACTTTTAACGTCCTTCCGTCGCTTTTCAAATTAAAGAAGAACCACGGTGTGTGTCTATGATAGAACTACCCGATCCGATTTTCGTTGATTCTTTGATAGTCTACCAAAGTCCACCGTAAGTTCGAAAGAAAAGCATTCGTGGACTGGACGACCGGCTAAACGCGCGGTCTCGCAATCGATATACATATTCGTAACAAAGAGAGACATGGGGCGACCAACTTCTCAGAGTATATCCCTTCTTTTGGGTTCCGTTCGTATCGCGCTTCTCGTCGTGTTCGTTCGAGCCTCTCCATAGAGGATGATCGTCCGATTCGTTTGATAAATTATCATTTTTCCCTGGGGCTGTACGAACGAACAGAGAGGAAGACGACGACCGACGGATACCACAAATTTCACGTGGTAGGGCATATATTACATATCATAATTATCAGTGTTTGATCAAATTTCTTTCCAGTGTCCTTTTTGTTATGCTCCAAAACTAGTATACGCTTTATTTTCTCTTTCCTTTGCATAAATTATTAACTTCGGGCAACGTCGGGAGCGCCGGTAATCATTAGATTTGTACGAAACGCGATTTGCGCCCCACGGTGGTTTTTAGTGCCGTCAAAGTCAGAAATCGTAGGAGCGGTGCTTTAACGGGCGGTCGTGATGATACTCCAGACAACACGACGCACGACGCCGTAAAACACTCGCGCGAGTCCAGACTGATCTCTGCCTCACCACGCAAGGGGTGCGCAAACTTGCCAATAATATATAATATTTATTCTTTTTCGTACGTCCAGCGACAAACGCCAACGAAATACCCAAATTCTCGCTCGTACGTTGATACCTTTCTCTTCATCGACCCGGCTCCGAAACGTTCTTCGCCATCTCCCCGAAAGGAGAGGTAAACGACGGCGGGGTTAGGGAATCTGAGAACAACGCAAGCAGTTTTAGGACAAGTGAACGACCCTCAGCCAGGCGTGGTCCAGGAATTTTATCCGTGGACCGCAATGTGCGTTCGAAATGTCGATGTTCATGTGTCCTGCAGTTCACACGTTGACGCGCAATTAGCTGCGTTCTTCATCGACCCACGAGCCAAGTGATCCACCGTTCAGGGTAATCATATACAATTTACAATTTTTTTCTTTGTATTTAAAAATGCTCCTTGTTCTTTGCTTTAAAAATATTCGATGTTCGCACCTCCGACCAGCGTATCGACGGAGGATTGAACGCGCCATATCGACGACAAAAGTTTCTTTTTGTTTCCTGAATGACGGAAAACCATCGTTCGACGGCCGGGCGTACAGTACATTCAAAAGCCTTTGCGCGTGGCTGCGACCAAACGGGTATAATACACCCGTATATTCTTGGTTCCGAACAGTAACTTCACGCGCAATCGGGCGAACGCACGCGGCAGCGCCCATCGGTTGCTCGATGAAATCGATGCGATAAACTACAGCCTTCTCGGCTGGTCGTCGTTAGTCGCGCGAGCAACGGATGGCCGCACAATCGACGCGTCGTCGTTTGCGATTATTCGCCTCACGTTAGCCATGAGTATGTATATTATTCATTTACGAACGAACGCGGCAGCGTCCATCGGTTGCTCGATGAAATCGATGCGATAAACTACAGCCGTCTCGGCTGGTCGTCGTTAGTCGCGCGAGCAACGATGGCCGCAAAATCGACGCGTCGTCGTTTGCGATTATTCGCCTCAAGTTAGCCATGAGTATGTATAACATTCATTTACGAACGAACGCGGCAGCGTCCATCGGTTGCTCGATGAAATCGATGCGATAAACTACAGCCGTTTCGGCTGGTCGTCGTTAGTCGCGCGAGCAACGATGGCCGCAAAATCGACGCGTCGTCGTTTGCGATTATTCGCCTCAAGTTAGCCATGAGTATGTATATTATTCATTTACGAACGAACGCGGCAGCGTCCATCGGTTGCTCGATGAAATCGATGCGATAAACTACAGCCGTTTCGGCTGGTCGTCGTTAGTCGCGCGAGCAACGATGGCCGCAAAATCGACGCGTCGTCGTTTGCGATTATTCGCCTCAAGTTAGCCATGAGTATGTATATTATTCATTTACGAACGAACGCGGCAGCGTCCATCGGTTGCTCGATGAAATCGATGCGATAAACTACAGCCGTTTCGGCTGGTCGTCGTTAGTCGCGCGAGCAACGATGGCCGCAAAATCGACGCGTCGTCGTTTGCGATTATTCGCCTCAAGTTAGCCATGAGTATGTATATTATTCATTTACGAACGAACGCGGCAGCGTCCACCGGTTGCTCGATGAAATCGATGCGATAAACTACAGCCGTCTCGGCTGGTCGTCGTTAGTCGCGCGTGCAACGATGGCCGCAAAATCGACGCGTCGTCGTTTGCGATTATTCGCCTCTGGCTATCCGTGAGTATGTATAATATTCATATACGAACGA
>NC_135137.1:32500-45000 GCF_051014445.1 Colletes latitarsis
GGGGAACACGATGCCGTCGTTAAAAATATAGATTGCCGTGCTCGTTTTCGAGAAAAAAATGAAAAAATGGTCAAAATCGTCGCAGGACAAAAACTCGACACGCTATCTTGTAGGCAAAAATTAGACGAATTCAAAACCGTAGTTAAAAATATCGGTCGTCGCGCTAGTTTTCGAGAAAAAAACAAAAACGTTCAAAAAATTCGAGATAAAAAAAAAAAAACCAGCCTACCAGATAGAAAAAATTACACTGAACAAATATCATATAGGTCAAAATATGTGTTAGCGTACTAGTTTTCGAGATATAGACGAAAAACCGTCGCCGCCGATCGGTACGTCGGTCGATGCGAAAGCACCGCGCGACCGAGCGCCCGCCTAAAAGACCAGTTCGAACATACCGAAAAATCAAGAAACCGTAACTTCCTTAATAATTGAGCTAGGACAAAAAATCGACACGCTATCTTGCAGGAAAAAATCCGGGGAACACGATGGCGTCGTCAAAAGTGCAGGTCGTCGAGCTCGTTTTCGAGAAAAAAAAAAAAAAATTCTCAAAATTCGACAAAAAAATAAAACGATCAGTGGACCGTGTAGAGAATATAAAACTGCATAAGAATCGTATAGACGAAAATTGGCGTTCACGTGCTCGTTTTTGTGGAAAAAATTAAAAAAGCTCTCAAACTTCGAGATAAAAAAAAAAAAAACCGTCTACCAGGTAGCCAACGGTAAACGGTACAAGTATCGTACGGGCGAAAACGAGCGTTACCGTGCTCGTTTTCGAGTTATTGACGAAAAACAGCCTGGAGCGATCGGTCCGGCGGTCGACGCGCGAAAGTTTCTAAGTCCGCTCTGCTCCGAATCATCGCTCCGGCGTCAAAAATCGTCGTAGGACAAAAAATCGCCACCCTATCTTGCAGGAAAAAATCCGGGGAACACGATGGCGTCGTCAAAAGTGCAGGTCGTCGAGCTCGTTTTCGAGAAAAAAAAAAAAAAATTCTCAAAATTCGACAAAAAAATAAAACGATCAGTGGACCGTGTAGAGAATATAAAACTGCATAAGAATCGTATAGACCAAAATTGGCGTTCACGTGCTCGTTTTTGAGAAAAAAGTTAAAAAAGCTCTCAAAATTCGAGATAAAAAAAAAAAAAACCATCTACCAGGTAGCCAACGGTAAACGGTACAAGTATCGTACGGGCGAAAACGAGCGTTACCGTGCTCGTTTTCGAGTTATTGACGAAAAACAGCCTGGAGCGATCGGTCCGGCGGTCGACGCGCGAAAGTTTCTAAGTCCGCTCTGCTCCGAAACACCGCTCCGGCGTCAAAAATCGTCGTAGGACAAAAAATAGACACGCTATCTTGCAGGAAAAAATCCGGGGAACACGATGGCGTCGTCAAAAGTGCAGGTCGTCGAGCTCGTTTTCGAGAAAAAAAAAAAAAAATTCTCAAAATTCGACAAAAAAATAAAACGATCAGTGGACCGTGTAGAGAATATAAAACTGCATAAGAATCGTATAGACGAAAATTGGCGTTCACGTGCTCGTTTTTGTGGAAAAAATTAAAAAAGCTCTCAAAATTCGAGATAAAAAAAAAAAAAACCATCTACCAGGTAGCCAACGGTAAACGGTACAAGTATCGTACGGGCGAAAACGAGCGTTACCGTGCTCGTTTTCGAGTTATTGACGAAAAACAGCCTGGAGCGATCGGTCCGGCGGTCGACGCGCGAAAGTTTCTAAGTCCGCTCTGCTCCGAAACACCGCTCCGGCGTCAAAAATCGTCGTAGGACAAAAAATAGACACGCTATCTTGCAGGAAAAAATCCGGGGAACACGATGGCGTCGTCAAAAGTGCAGGTCGTCGAGCTCGTTTTCGAGAAAAAAAAAACAAAATTCTCAAAATTCGACAAAAAAATAAAACGATCAGTGGACCGTGTAGAGAATATAAAACTGCATAAGAATCGTATAGACGAAAATTGGCGTTCACGTGCTCGTTTTTGTGGAAAAAATTAAAAAAGCTCTCAAACTTCGAGATAAAAAAAAAAAAAACCGTCTACCAGGTAGCCAACGGTAAACGGTACAAGTATCGTACGGGCGAAAACGAGCGTTACCGTGCTCGTTTTCGAGTTATTGACGAAAAACAGCCTGGAGCGATCGGTCCGGCGGTCGACGCGCGAAAGTTTCTAAGTCCGCTCTGCTCCGAAACACCGCTCCGGCGTCAAAAATCGTCGTAGGACAAAAAATCGCCACCCTATCTTGCAGGAAAAAATCCGGGGAACACGATGGCGTCGTCAAAAGTGCAGGTCGTCGAGCTAGTTTTCGAGAAAAAAAAAAAAAAATTCTCAAAACTCGACAAAAAAATAAAACGATCAGTGGACCGTGTAGAGAATCTAAAACTGCATAAGAATCGTATAGACCAAAATTGGCGTTCACGTGCTCGTTTTTGAGAAAAAAGTTAAAAAAGCTCTCAAAATTCGAGATAAAAAAAAAAAAAACCATCTACCAGGTAGCCAACGGTAAACGGTACAAGTATCGTACGGGCGAAAACGAGCGTTACCGTGCTCGTTTTCGAGTTATTGACGAAAAACAGCCTGGAGCGATCGGTCCGGCGGTCGACGCGCGAAAGTTTCTAAGTCCGCTCTGCTCCGAAACACCGCTCCGGCGTCAAAAATCGTCGTAGGACAAAAAATAGACACGCTATCTTGCAGGAAAAAATCCGGGGAACACGATGGCGTCGTCAAAAGTGCAGGTCGTCGAGCTCGTTTTCGAGAAAAAAAAAAAAAAATTCTCAAAATTCGACAAAAAAATAAAACGATCAGTGGACCGTGTAGAGAATATAAAACTGCATAAGAATCGTATAGACGAAAATTGGCGTTCACGTGCTCGTTTTTGTGGAAAAAATTAAAAAAGCTCTCAAACTTCGAGATAAAAAAAAAAAAAACCGTCTACCAGGTAGCCAACGGTAAACGGTACAAGTATCGTACGGGCGAAAACGAGCGTTACCGTGCTCGTTTTCGAGTTATTGACGAAAAACAGCCTGGAGCGATCGGTCCGGCGGTCGACGCGCGAAAGTTTCTAAGTCCGCTCTGCTCCGAATCATCGCTCCGGCGTCAAAAATCGTCGTAGGACAAAAAATCGCCACCCTATCTTGCAGGAAAAAATCCGGGGAACACGATGGCGTCGTCAAAAGTGCAGGTCGTCGAGCTCGTTTTCGAGAAAAAAAAAAAAAAATTCTCAAAATTCGACAAAAAAATAAAACGATCAGTGGACCGTGTAGAGAATATAAAACTGCATAAGAATCGTATAGACCAAAATTGGCGTTCACGTGCTCGTTTTTGAGAAAAAAGTTAAAAAAGCTCTCAAAATTCGAGATAAAAAAAAAAAAAACCATCTACCAGGTAGCCAACGGTAAACGGTACAAGTATCGTACGGGCGAAAACGAGCGTTACCGTGCTCGTTTTCGAGTTATTGACGAAAAACAGCCTGGAGCGATCGGTCCGGCGGTCGACGCGCGAAAGTTTCTAAGTCCGCTCTGCTCCGAAACACCGCTCCGGCGTCAAAAATCGTCGTAGGACAAAAAATAGACACGCTATCTTGCAGGAAAAAATCCGGGGAACACGATGGCGTCGTCAAAAGTGCAGGTCGTCGAGCTCGTTTTCGAGAAAAAAAAAAAAAAATTCTCAAAATTCGACAAAAAAATAAAACGATCAGTGGACCGTGTAGAGAATATAAAACTGCATAAGAATCGTATAGACGAAAATTGGCGTTCACGTGCTCGTTTTTGTGGAAAAAATTAAAAAAGCTCTCAAAATTCGAGATAAAAAAAAAAAAAACCATCTACCAGGTAGCCAACGGTAAACGGTACAAGTATCGTACGGGCGAAAACGAGCGTTACCGTGCTCGTTTTCGAGTTATTGACGAAAAACAGCCTGGAGCGATCGGTCCGGCGGTCGACGCGCGAAAGTTTCTAAGTCCGCTCTGCTCCGAAACACCGCTCCGGCGTCAAAAATCGTCGTAGGACAAAAAATAGACACGCTATCTTGCAGGAAAAAATCCGGGGAACACGATGGCGTCGTCAAAAGTGCAGGTCGTCGAGCTCGTTTTCGAGAAAAAAAAAACAAAATTCTCAAAATTCGACAAAAAAATAAAACGATCAGTGGACCGTGTAGAGAATATAAAACTGCATAAGAATCGTATAGACGAAAATTGGCGTTCACGTGCTCGTTTTTGTGGAAAAAATTAAAAAAGCTCTCAAACTTCGAGATAAAAAAAAAAAAAACCGTCTACCAGGTAGCCAACGGTAAACGGTACAAGTATCGTACGGGCGAAAACGAGCGTTACCGTGCTCGTTTTCGAGTTATTGACGAAAAACAGCCTGGAGCGATCGGTCCGGCGGTCGACGCGCGAAAGTTTCTAAGTCCGCTCTGCTCCGAAACACCGCTCCGGCGTCAAAAATCGTCGTAGGACAAAAAATCGCCACCCTATCTTGCAGGAAAAAATCCGGGGAACACGATGGCGTCGTCAAAAGTGCAGGTCGTCGAGCTAGTTTTCGAGAAAAAAAAAAAAAATTCTCAAAACTCGACAAAAAAATAAAACGATCAGTGGACCGTGTAGAGAATCTAAAACTGCATAAGAATCGTATAGACCAAAATTGGCGTTCACGTGCTCGTTTTTGAGAAAAAAGTTAAAAAAGCTCTCAAAATTCGAGATAAAAAAAAAAAAAACCATCTACCAGGTAGCCAACGGTAAACGGTACAAGTATCGTACGGGCGAAAACGAGCGTTACCGTGCTCGTTTTCGAGTTATTGACGAAAAACAGCCTGGAGCGATCGGTCCGGCGGTCGACGCGCGAAAGTTTCTAAGTCCGCTCTGCTCCGAAACACCGCTCCGGCGTCAAAAATCGTCGTAGGACAAAAAATAGACACGCTATCTTGCAGGAAAAAATCCGGGGAACACGATGGCGTCGTCAAAAGTGCAGGTCGTCGAGCTCGTTTTCGAGAAAAAAAAAAAAAAATTCTCAAAATTCGACAAAAAAATAAAACGATCAGTGGACCGTGTAGAGAATATAAAACTGCATAAGAATCGTATAGACGAAAATTGGCGTTCACGTGCTCGTTTTTGTGGAAAAAATTAAAAAAGCTCTCAAACTTCGAGATAAAAAAAAAAAAAACCGTCTACCAGGTAGCCAACGGTAAACGGTACAAGTATCGTACGGGCGAAAACGAGCGTTACCGTGCTCGTTTTCGAGTTATTGACGAAAAACAGCCTGGAGCGATCGGTCCGGCGGTCGACGCGCGAAAGTTTCTAAGTCCGCTCTGCTCCGAATCATCGCTCCGGCGTCAAAAATCGTCGTAGGACAAAAAATCGCCACCCTATCTTGCAGGAAAAAATCCGGGGAACACGATGGCGTCGTCAAAAGTGCAGGTCGTCGAGCTCGTTTTCGAGAAAAAAAAAAAAAAATTCTCAAAATTCGACAAAAAAATAAAACGATCAGTGGACCGTGTAGAGAATCTAAAACTGCATAAGAATCGTATAGACCAAAATTGGCGTTCACGTGCTCGTTTTTGAGAAAAAAGTTAAAAAAGCTCTCAAAATTCGAGATAAAAAAAAAAAAAACCATCTACCAGGTAGCCAACGGTAAACGGTACAAGTATCGTACGGGCGAAAACGAGCGTTACCGTGCTCGTTTTCGAGTTATTGACGAAAAACAGCCTGGAGCGATCGGTCCGGCGGTCGACGCGCGAAAGTTTCTAAGTCCGCTCTGCTCCGAAACACCGCTCCGGCGTCAAAAATCGTCGTAGGACAAAAAATAGACACGCTATCTTGCAGGAAAAAATCCGGGGAACACGATGGCGTCGTCAAAAGTGCAGGTCGTCGAGCTCGTTTTCGAGAAAAAAAAAAAAAAATTCTCAAAATTCGACAAAAAAATAAAACGATCAGTGGACCGTGTAGAGAATATAAAACTGCATAAGAATCGTATAGACGAAAATTGGCGTTCACGTGCTCGTTTTTGTGGAAAAAATTAAAAAAGCTCTCAAAATTCGAGATAAAAAAAAAAAAAACCATCTACCAGGTAGCCATCGGTAAACGGTACAAGTATCGTACGGGCGAAAACGAGCGTTACCGTGCTCGTTTTCGAGTTATTGACGAAAAACAGCCTGGAGCGATCGGTCCGGCGGTCGACGCGCGAAAGTTTCTAAGTCCGCTCTGCTCCGAAACACCGCTCCGGCGTCAAAAATCGTCGTAGGACAAAAAATAGACACGCTATCTTGCAGGAAAAAATCCGGGGAACACGATGGCGTCGTCAAAAGTGCAGGTCGTCGAGCTCGTTTTCGAGAAAAAAAAAAAAAAATTCTCAAAATTCGACAAAAAAATAAAACGATCAGTGGACCGTGTAGAGAATCTAAAACTGCATAAGAATCGTATAGACGAAAATTGGCCTTAACGTGCTGGTTTTCGAGTTATTGACGATAAGCCGGTATATATATGTCCGAGATAAAAAAAAAGATAGGGACAGTGGGAATCTCCTATACTATCACGGGCGTGTATTCTCCTACTAGTTTGATGGTTGCTGTTGCATAAACCACCGACTGTTTGGCCCGCCGTTTAACCGCGCAGTTTAAAATTGCAACACAATGTTGGTGTCGCTCCGGATCGAAAAAATGGAAAAACGACATACTTTACGCATAGGGGCGGCTGATCTTAACATATTTTGTCAATGTCATCTTCCCAGTGACCCTAGGAAGGAGTTTGCCGTTGCACGTTTTCCTATTAAAAAGTAATTAGTGTACAAAAATTTTCGTGAAGCAAAAAACAAGAATATGAAAGTACGTTCCATGAGCATTACGGTGAATAAAACAGAAATTAAAAATTCCCGAGGGGTTGAACAGCATCATATTGAATTCGTTTTGCTGACTGGGGTCTGCGCCCCCCAGACCCCCGCTACACTAGCCCAGACCAAACCCACTTTGTAATAGTGGTATCATATTAAATTGAACAGCATCGTACTTAATTCGTTTTGCTGAATGGGGGGCTGCGCCCCCCAAACCCCCGCTACACTAGCCCAGACCTAACCCATTTTGTAATAGCGGTATCAAATTAAATTGAACAGCATCGTACTAAATTCGTTTTGCTGACTGGGGGGCTGCGCCCCCCAGACCCCCGCAACACTAGCCCGGACCTAACCCACTTTGTAATAGCGGTATCATATTAAATTGAACAGCATCGTACTAAATTCGTTTTGCTGAATGGGGGGCTGCGCCCCCCAAACCCCCGCTACACTAGCCCAGACCTAACCCATTTTGTAATAGCGGTATCAAATTAAATTGAACAGCATCATATTGAATTCGTTTTGCTGACTGGGGTCTGCGCCCCCCAGACCCCCGCTACAATAGCCCAGACCTAACCCACTTTGTAATAGTGGTATCATATTAAATTGAACAGCATCGTACTTAATTCGTTTTGCTGAATGGGGGGCTGCGCCCCCCAAACCCCCGCTACACTAGCCCAGACCTAACCCATTTTGTAATAGCGGTATCAAATTAAATTGAACAGCATCGTACTAAATTCGTTTTGCTGACAGGGGTCTGCGCCCCCCAGACCCCCGCTACACTAGCCCAGACCTAACCCCCTTTGTAATAGCGGTATCATATTAAATTGAACAGCATCATATTGAATTCGTTTTGCTGACTGGGGTCTGCGCGCCCCAGACCCCCGCAACACTAGCCCGGACCTAACCCACTTTGTAATAGCGGTATCACATTAAATTGAACAGCATCGTACTAAATTCGTTTTGCTGAATGGGGGGCTGCGCCCCCCAAACCCCCGCTACACTAGCCCAGACCTAACCCATTTTGTAATAGCGGTATCAAACTAAATTGAACAGCATCATATTGAATTCGTTTTGCTGACTGGGGTCTGCGCCCCCCCGACCCCCGCTACAATAGCCCAGACCTAACCCACTTTGTAATAGTGGTATCATATTAAATTGAACAGCATCGTACTTAATTCGTTTTGCTGAATGGGGGGCTGCGCCCCCCAAACCCCCGCTACACTAGCCCAGACCTAACCCATTTTGTAATAGCGGTATCAAATTAAATTGAACAGCATCGTACTAAATTCGTTTTGCTGACAGGGGTCTGCGCCCCCCAGACCCCCGCTACACTAGCCCAGACCTAACCCCCTTTGTAATAGCGGTATCATATTAAATTGAACAGCATCATATTGAATTCGTTTTGCTGACTGGGGTCTGCGCGCCCCAGACCCCCGCAACACTAGCCCGGACCTAACCCACTTTGTAATAGCGGTATCATATTAAATTGAACAGCATCGTACTAAATTCGTTTTGCTGAATGGGGGGCTGCGCCCCCCAAACCCCCGCTACACTAGCCCAGACCTAACCCATTTTGTAATAGCGGTATCAAATTAAATTGAACAGCATCATATTGAATTCGTTTTGCTGACTGGGGTCTGCGCCCCCCAGACCCCCGCTATACTAGCCCAGACCTAACCCACTTTGTAATAGTGGTATCATATTAAATTGAACAGCATCGTACATAATTCGTTTTGCTGAATGGGGGGCTGCGCCCCCCAAACCCCCGCTACACTAGCCCAGACCTAACCCATTTTGTAATAGCTGTATCAAATTAAATTGAACAGCATCATATTGAATTCGTTTTGCTGACAGGGGTCTGCGCCCCCCAGACCCCCGCTACACTAGCCCAGACCTAACCCACTTTGTAATAGTGGTATCATATTAAATTGAACAGCATCGTACATAATTCGTTTTGCTGAATGGGGGGCTGCGCCCCCCAAACCCCCGCTACACTAGCCCAGACCTAACCCATTTTGTAATAGCGGTATCAAATTAAATTGAACAGCATCATATTGAATTCGTTTTGCTGACTGGGGTCTGCGCCCCCCAAACCCCCGCTACACTAGCCCAGACCTAACCCATTTTGTAATAGCGGTATCAAATTAAATTGAACAGCATCATATTGAATTCGTTTTGCTGACTGGGGTCTGCGCCCCCCAAACCCCCGCTACACCAGCCCAGACCTAACCCATTTTGTAATAGCGGTATCAAATTAAATTGAGCAGCATCATATTGAATTCGTTTTGCTGACAGGGGTCTGCGCCCCCCAGACCCCCGCTACACTAGCCCAGACCTAACCCCCTTTGTAATAGCGGTATCATATTAAATTGAACAGCATCATATTGAATTCGTTTTGCTGACTGGGGTCTGCGCGCCCCAAACCCCCGCAACACTGGCCCAGACCTAGCCCATTTTGTAATGACTGTATTGGAACTGCGTTAGGGCTAGTTTAGAATTGGTTAGGTGAAGTAATGCGGAGAGCAGTTTCGCCTGCGTCCCGGGATGCTTGTTGGCATGAGTGGTGTCTGAATGAGTAAAGACGGATGAGACACTTGTGGGGTATGGTGAGTCAGATTCCCAAACTACCCATATATTCTTCTGAGGCATGGGTGCCTATCCAAGGATCTCCTTCGGTATCTAAAACAGAAATAAAAAAAAAAAAAAAAAAAAAAAAAAAAAAATGAATATGGACTGTGTTAGGACTGAATTGGATAAGGTCTGGGTTACGTCTCGGTTAGGTCTGAGTTAGGACTGGTTTAAGACTGGGTTAGGACTGGGTTAGGACTGGGTTAGGACTGGGTTAGGTCTGGGTTAGGACTGGGTTAGGTCTGGGTTAGGTCTGGGTTAGGACTGGGTTAGGTCTGGGTTAGGACTGGGTTAGGACTGGGTTAGGTCTGGGTTAGGTCTGGGTTAGGTCTGGGTTAGGACTGGGTTAGGACTGGGTTACGACTGGGTTAGGTCTGGGTTACGACTGGGTTAGGTCTGGGTTACGACTGGGTTAGGTCTGGGTTACGACTGGGTTAGGTCTGGGTTACGACTGGGTTAGGATTGGGTTAGGTCTGGTTTAGGACTGGGTTAGGTCTAGGTTAGGACTGGGTTAGGTCTGGGTTAGGTCTGGGTTAGGACTGGGTTAGGTCTGGGTTAGGACTGGGTTAGTACTGGGTTAGGACTGGGTTAGGTCTGGGTTAGGTCTGGGTTATTTCTGGGTTAGGTCTGGGTTAGGTCTGGGTTAGGTCTGGGTTAGGGCTGGGTTAGGTCTGGGTTAGGTCTGGGTCAGGTCTGGGGTATTTCTGGGTTAGGACTGGGTTAGGTCTGGGTTAGGTCTGGGTTATTTCTGGGTTAGGTCTGGGTTAGGTCTGGGTTAGGTCTGGGTTAGGTCTGGGTTAGGACTGGGTTAGGTCTGGGTTAGGACTGGGTTAGGTCTGGGTTAGGTCTGGGTTAGGTCTGGGTTAGGTCTGGGTTATTTCTGGGTTAGGTCTGGGTTAGGTCTGGGTTAGGTCTGGGTTAGGGCTGGGTTAGGTCTGGGTTAGGTCTGGGTCAGGTCTGGGGTATTTCTGGGTTAGGACTGGGTTAGGTCTGGGTTAGGACTGGGTTAGGTCTGGGTTAGGACTGGGTTAGGACTGGGTTAGGTCTGGGTTAGGTCTGGGTTAGGTTTGGGTTAGGACTGGGTAGGTTCTGGGTTAGGACTTGGTTAGGACTGGGTTAGGACTGTGTTAGGACTGGGTTAGGTCTGGGTTAGGTCTGGGTTAGGACTGGGTTAGGTCTGGGTTAGGACTGGGTTAGGACTGGGTTAGGTCTGGGTTAGGTCTGGGTTAGGACTGGGTTAGGTCTGGGTTAGGACTGGGTTAGGTCTGGGTTAGTACTGGATTTGGTTAGGTCTGGGTTAGGTCTGGGTTAGGTCTGGGTTAGGACTGGGTTAGGACTGGGTTAGGTCTGGGTTAGGACTGGGTTAGGACTGGGTTAGGACTGGGTTAGGTCTGGGTTAGGTCTGGGTTATTTCTGGGTTAGGTCTGGGTTAGGTCTGGGTTAGGTCTGGGTTAGGTCTGGGTTAGGTCTGGGTTAGGACTGGGTTAGGACTGGGTTAGGTCTGGGTTAGGTCTGGGTTAGGACTGGGTTAGGTCTGGGTTAGGACTGGGTTAGGTCTGGGTTAGGTCTGGGTTCGGTCTGGGTTAGGACTGGGTTAGGTCTGGGTTAGGTCTGGGTTAGGTCTGGGTTAGGTCTGGGTTAGGACTGGGTTAGGACTGGGTTAGGACTGGGTTAGGTCTGGGTTAGGTCTGGGTTATTTCTGGGTTAGGACTGGGTTAGGACTGGGTTAGGACTGGGTTAGGTCTGGGTTAGGTCTGGGTTAGGTCTGAGTTAGGTCTGGGTTAGGACTGGGTTAGGACTGGGTTAGGTCTGGGTTAGGTCTGGGTTAGGACTGGGTTAGGACTGGGTTAGGTCTGGGTTAGGTCTGGGTTAGGACTGGGTTAGGTCTGGGTTAGGACTGGGTTAGGTCTGGGTTAGTACTGGATTTGGTTAGGTCTGGGTTAGGTCTGGGTTAGGTCTGGGTTAGGTCTGGGTTAGGACTGGGTTAGGTCTGGGTTAGGACTGGGTTAGGTCTGGGTTAGTACTGGATTTGGTTAGGTCTGGGTTAGGTCTGGGTTAGGTCTGGGTTAGGACTGGGTTAGGACTGGGTTAGGTCTGGGTTAGGACTGGGTTAGGACTGGGTTAGGACTGGGTTAGGTCTGGGTTAGGTCTGGGTTAGGACTGGGTTAGGTCTGGGTTAGGTCTGGGTTCGGTCTGGGTTAGGTCTGGGTTAGGTCTGGGTTAGGACTGGGTTAGGACTGGGTTAGGTCTGGGTTAGGTCTGGGTTAGGACTGGGTTAGGTCTGGGTTAGGACTGGGTTAGGTCTGGGTTAGTACTGGATTTGGTTAGGTCTGGGTTAGGTCTGGGTTAGGGCTGGGTTAGGTCTGGGTTCGGTCTGGGTTAGGTTTGGGTTAGGTCTGGGTTAGGACTGGGTTAGGACTGGGTTAGGTCTGGGTTAGGACTGGGTTAGGACTGGGTTAGGTCTGGGTTAGGACTGGGTTAGGACTGGGTTAGGTCTGGGTTAGGACTGGGTTAGGACTGGGTTAGGTCTGGGTTAGGTCTGGGTTAGGACTGGGTTAGGTCTGGGTTAGGTCTGGGTTCGGTCTGGGTTAGGTCTGGGTTAGGTCTGGGTTAGGACTGGGTTAGGACTGGGTTAGGTCTGGGTTAGGACTGGGTTAGGACTGGGTTAGGTCTGGGTTAGGACTGGGTTAGGACTGGGTTAGGTCTGGGTTAGGACTGGGTTAGGACTGGGTTAGGTCTGGGTTAGGTCTGGGTTAGGACTGGGTTAGGTCTGGGTTAGGACTGGGTTAGGTCTGGGTTAGTACTGGATTTGGTTAGGTCTGGGTTAGGTCTGGGTTAGGTCTGGGTTAGGACTGGGTTAGGACTGGGTTAGGTCTGGGTTAGGACTGGGTTAGGACTGGGTTAGGTCTGGGTTAGGACTGGGTTAGGACTGGGTTAGGACTGGGTTAGGTCTGGGTTAGGTCTGGGTTATTTCTGGGTTAGGTCTGGGTTAGGTCTGGGTTAGGTCTGGGTTAGGTCTGGGTTAGGTCTGGGTTAGGACTGGGTTAGGACTG
>NC_135137.1:52500-55000 GCF_051014445.1 Colletes latitarsis
AGCGGTGCTTTAACGGGCGGTCGTGATGATACTCCAGACAACACGACGCACGACGCCGTAAAACACTCGCGCGAGTCCAGACTGATCTCTGCCTCACCACGCAAGGGGTGCGCAAACTTGCCAATAATATATAATATTTATTCTTTTTCGTACGTCCAGCGACAAACGCCAACGAAATACCCAAATTCTCGCTCGTACGTTGATACCTTTCTCTTCATCGACCCGGCTCCGAAACGTTCTTCGCCATCTCCCCGAAAGGAGAGGTAAACGACGGCGGGGTTAGGGAATCTGAGAACAACGCAAGCAGTTTTAGGACAAGTGAACGACCCTCAGCCAGGCGTGGTCCAGGAATTTTATCCGTGGACCGCAATGTGCGTTCGAAATGTCGATGTTCATGTGTCCTGCAGTTCACACGTTGACGCGCAATTAGCTGCGTTCTTCATCGACCCACGAGCCAAGTGATCCACCGTTCAGGGTAATCATATACAATTTACAATTTTTTTCTTTGTATTTAAAAATGCTCCTTGTTCTTTGCTTTAAAAATATTCGATGTTCGCACCTCCGACCAGCGTATCGACGGAGGATTGAACGCGCCATATCGACGACAAAAGTTTCTTTTTGTTTCCTGAATGACGGAAAACCATCGTTCGACGGCCGGGCGTACAGTACATTCAAAAGCCTTTGCGCGTGGCTGCGACCAAACGGGTATAATACACCCGTATATTCTTGGTTCCGAACAGTAACTTCACGCGCAATCGGGCGAACGCACGCGGCAGCGCCCATCGGTTGCTCGATGAAATCGATGCGATAAACTACAGCCTTCTCGGCTGGTCGTCGTTAGTCGCGCGAGCAACGGATGGCCGCACAATCGACGCGTCGTCGTTTGCGATTATTCGCCTCACGTTAGCCATGAGTATGTATATTATTCATTTACGAACGAACGCGGCAGCGTCCATCGGTTGCTCGATGAAATCGATGCGATAAACTACAGCCGTCTCGGCTGGTCGTCGTTAGTCGCGCGAGCAACGATGGCCGCAAAATCGACGCGTCGTCGTTTGCGATTATTCGCCTCAAGTTAGCCATGAGTATGTATAACATTCATTTACGAACGAACGCGGCAGCGTCCATCGGTTGCTCGATGAAATCGATGCGATAAACTACAGCCGTTTCGGCTGGTCGTCGTTAGTCGCGCGAGCAACGATGGCCGCAAAATCGACGCGTCGTCGTTTGCGATTATTCGCCTCAAGTTAGCCATGAGTATGTATATTATTCATTTACGAACGAACGCGGCAGCGTCCATCGGTTGCTCGATGAAATCGATGCGATAAACTACAGCCGTTTCGGCTGGTCGTCGTTAGTCGCGCGAGCAACGATGGCCGCAAAATCGACGCGTCGTCGTTTGCGATTATTCGCCTCAAGTTAGCCATGAGTATGTATATTATTCATTTACGAACGAACGCGGCAGCGTCCATCGGTTGCTCGATGAAATCGATGCGATAAACTACAGCCGTTTCGGCTGGTCGTCGTTAGTCGCGCGAGCAACGATGGCCGCAAAATCGACGCGTCGTCGTTTGCGATTATTCGCCTCAAGTTAGCCATGAGTATGTATATTATTCATTTACGAACGAACGCGGCAGCGTCCACCGGTTGCTCGATGAAATCGATGCGATAAACTACAGCCGTCTCGGCTGGTCGTCGTTAGTCGCGCGAGCAACGATGGCCGCAAAATCGACGCGTCGTCGTTTGCGATTATTCGCCTCTGGCTATCCGTGAGTATGTATAATATTCATATACGAACGAACGCGGCAGCGCCCATCGGTTGCTCGATGAAATCGATGCGATAAACTACAGCCTTCTCGGCTGGTCGTCGTTAGTCGCGCGAGCAACGATGGCCGCAAAATCGACGCGTCGTCGTTTGCGATCATTCGCCTCAGGCTATCCGTGAGTATGTATAATATTCATTTACGAACGAACGCGGCAGCGTCCATCGGTTGCTCGATGAAATCGATGCGATAAACTACAGCCGTTTCGGCTGGTCGTCGTTAGTCGCGCGAGCAACGATGGCCGCAAAATCGACGCGTCGTCGTTTGCGATCATTCGCCTCAGGCTATCCGTGAGTATGTATAACATTCATTTACGAACGAACGCGGCAGCGTCCATCGGTTGCTCGATGAAATCGATGCGATAAACTACAGCCGTCTCGGCTGATCGTCGTTAGTCGCGCGAGCAACGATGGCCGCACAATCGACGCGTCGTCGTTTGCGATTATTCGCCTCAGGCTATCCGTGAGTATGTATAACATTCATTTACGAACGAACGCGGCAGCGTCCATCGGTTGCTCGATGAAATCGATGCGATAAACTACAGCCGTCTCGGCTGATCGTCGTTAGTCGCGCGAGCAACGATGGCCGCACAATCGACGCGTCGTCGTTTGCGATTATTCGCCTCAGGCTATCCGTGAGTATGTATAACATTCATTTACGAACGAACGCGGCAGCGT
>NC_135137.1:57500-72500 GCF_051014445.1 Colletes latitarsis
GTGGGTAATTTGCGCGCCTGCTGCCTTCCTTGGATGTGGTAGCCGTTTCTCAGGCTCCCTCTCCGGAATCGAACCCTGATTCCCCGTTACCCGTTACAACCATGGTAGGCGCAGAACCTACCATCGACAGTTGATAAGGCAGACATTTGAAAGATGCGTCGCCGGTACTGGAAGACCGTGCGATCAGCACAAAGTTATTCAGAGTCACCAAAGCAAACGATGAACGAACGGACAATAATGCCCGTCCAGACCACCGATTGGTTTTGATCTAATAAAAGCGTTCCTCCCATCACTGGGACGAACTCTGTTTTGCATGTATTAGCTCTAGAATTACCACAGTTATCCAAGTAAATGTGGGTACGATCAAAGGAACCATAACTGATTTAATGAGCCATTCGCGGTTTCACCTTAATACGGCGTGTACTGAGACATGCATGGCTTAATCTTTGAGACAAGCATATGACTACTGGCAGGATCAACCAGGGAACTTGAGTAAAGTTCTTTTGTAATATTCTCTCAATTTTATTCTTCGTCGCCGACTCTGAAGGAGAACGGACGACGACACATAAAAAACTCCTTCTTTCAACATCAAATTTTAGTCTTTCGTTCGAAAGACTTGAGAGCCACCTCTTCCTCTCTTGTGTTATAATATTATATATGTATAGAGAGGGTACCACCAAAAACCCTCTCCTTCGTTTAGTTTCTTTCACTTTTCCGAGAGCTCCCCAAACTCTCGTTTATTTAATTTAATTTCATTTTTCGAGAGAGCGACCACCAACTAACTCTCTTATATTTGCTTTTTCTCGACAGAGCCACCACCAACTAACTCTCTTATATTTGCTTTTTCTCGACAGAGTCACCACCAACTCTCTCTCGTTTATATTTGCTTTTTCTCGACAGAGAAACCACCAACTCTCTCGTTTATATTTGCTTTTTCTCGACAGAGTCACCACCAAACTCTCTCGTTTCGTATTTTACTTCACAACAGAACATTATTGTATAATGGTATCCCACAACGACAAAGTACGTAGAGCTGCGCTCATGCTGAACATCTCGGGCACTTATTCACGCTGGGCATCGATCGTGGAAGCACGTATTGCCAGGCCCGAAGACTAAGCATTCATGCTGGACAAAAACGAGAAAGCGCGTATGTGCTGGTCGAGAAAGCACGTATTCGGCGCCGTACTGTTATGTCGAGGTCAGACACCTGTATTTCATTCTTTGCTCACTTTCCAGAGTACGAACCGTAGTTCCATACAATTTTTGCCTTTTAAGCTACGCTCCGTAGAGTGTAGTGCCAGTTTATGGTTTTCACAAAATTTTCAATCGCTCGGACTGAAGAGTTGATGCTCGGATAGTACGAGTATACATATTTTAAACGTATACAAGTCACCAACGTCACTCGAGACGCTTATACCACTTCAAGAGCCATTCGGTCAAAGACACCGACTCGTGGCAATGCAGTGTGGAGAAAGTCTGGAACGAGCACGATACAGAACAGTCAGGATGAAATCCCGAGGAGCGACGACTGCTTCTCAACCGAGGTCGAAGAATAGCCGTACGCTCGACGCTGCCCCGACCGACTCGACCGGACCGTCGCTTCTCTTATAGGTACCGAGGCGCCCGCCGGAACGCCGGCGACGCACGGGCTTACGCACGGCCGCTTATGGGGGGAACCGCGCGACCCAACCGCCCGCCCGAACGGCCTGTTATAACTTAGAGCGAAAACCAACACCTGTAATTTCCTTAATAATTGAGCTAGGGCAAAAAAAAAAAACGCTATCTTGTAGGAAAAAAGCAGGGGAACACGATGCCGTCGTTAAAAATATAGATTGCCGTGCTCGTTTTCGAGAAAAAAATGAAAAAATGGTCAAAATCGTCGCAGGACAAAAACTCGACACGCTATCTTGTAGGCAAAAATTAGACGAATTCAAAACCGTAGTTAAAAATATCGGTCGTCGCGCTAGTTTTCGAGAAAAAAACAAAAACGTTCAAAAAATTCGAGATAAAAAAAAAAAAACCAGCCTACCAGATAGAAAAAATTACACTGAACAAATATCATATAGGTCAAAATATGTGTTAGCGTACTAGTTTTCGAGATATAGACGAAAAACCGTCGCCGCCGATCGGTACGTCGGTCGATGCGAAAGCACCGCGCGACCGAGCGCCCGCCTAAAAGACCAGTTCGAACATACCGAAAAATCAAGAAACCGTAACTTCCTTAATAATTGAGCTAGGACAAAAAATCGACACGCTATCTTGCAGGAAAAAATCCGGGGAACACGATGGCGTCGTCAAAAGTGCAGGTCGTCGAGCTCGTTTTCGAGAAAAAAAAAAAAAAATTCTCAAAATTCGACAAAAAAATAAAACGATCAGTGGACCGTGTAGAGAATATAAAACTGCATAAGAATCGTATAGACGAAAATTGGCGTTCACGTGCTCGTTTTTGTGGAAAAAATTAAAAAAGCTCTCAAACTTCGAGATAAAAAAAAAAAAAACCGTCTACCAGGTAGCCAACGGTAAACGGTACAAGTATCGTACGGGCGAAAACGAGCGTTACCGTGCTCGTTTTCGAGTTATTGACGAAAAACAGCCTGGAGCGATCGGTCCGGCGGTCGACGCGCGAAAGTTTCTAAGTCCGCTCTGCTCCGAATCATCGCTCCGGCGTCAAAAATCGTCGTAGGACAAAAAATCGCCACCCTATCTTGCAGGAAAAAATCCGGGGAACACGATGGCGTCGTCAAAAGTGCAGGTCGTCGAGCTCGTTTTCGAGAAAAAAAAAAAAAAATTCTCAAAACTCGACAAAAAAATAAAACGATCAGTGGACCGTGTAGAGAATCTAAAACTGCATAAGAATCGTATAGACCAAAATTGGCGTTCACGTGCTCGTTTTTGAGAAAAAAGTTAAAAAAGCTCTCAAAATTCGAGATAAAAAAAAAAAAAACCATCTACCAGGTAGCCAACGGTAAACGGTACAAGTATCGTACGGGCGAAAACGAGCGTTACCGTGCTCGTTTTCGAGTTATTGACGAAAAACAGCCTGGAGCGATCGGTCCGGCGGTCGACGCGCGAAAGTTTCTAAGTCCGCTCTGCTCCGAAACACCGCTCCGGCGTCAAAAATCGTCGTAGGACAAAAAATAGACACGCTATCTTGCAGGAAAAAATCCGGGGAACACGATGGCGTCGTCAAAAGTGCAGGTCGTCGAGCTCGTTTTCGAGAAAAAAAAAAAAAAATTCTCAAAATTCGACAAAAAAATAAAACGATCAGTGGACCGTGTAGAGAATATAAAACTGCATAAGAATCGTATAGACGAAAATTGGCGTTCACGTGCTCGTTTTTGTGGAAAAAATTAAAAAAGCTCTCAAACTTCGAGATAAAAAAAAAAAAAACCGTCTACCAGGTAGCCAACGGTAAACGGTACAAGTATCGTACGGGCGAAAACGAGCGTTACCGTGCTCGTTTTCGAGTTATTGACGAAAAACAGCCTGGAGCGATCGGTCCGGCGGTCGACGCGCGAAAGTTTCTAAGTCCGCTCTGCTCCGAATCATCGCTCCGGCGTCAAAAATCGTCGTAGGACAAAAAATCGCCACCCTATCTTGCAGGAAAAAATCCGGGGAACACGATGGCGTCGTCAAAAGTGCAGGTCGTCGAGCTCGTTTTCGAGAAAAAAAAAAAAAAATTCTCAAAATTCGACAAAAAAATAAAACGATCAGTGGACCGTGTAGAGAATATAAAACTGCATAAGAATCGTATAGACCAAAATTGGCGTTCACGTGCTCGTTTTTGAGAAAAAAGTTAAAAAAGCTCTCAAAATTCGAGATAAAAAAAAAAAAAACCATCTACCAGGTAGCCAACGGTAAACGGTACAAGTATCGTACGGGCGAAAACGAGCGTTACCGTGCTCGTTTTCGAGTTATTGACGAAAAACAGCCTGGAGCGATCGGTCCGGCGGTCGACGCGCGAAAGTTTCTAAGTCCGCTCTGCTCCGAAACACCGCTCCGGCGTCAAAAATCGTCGTAGGACAAAAAATAGACACGCTATCTTGCAGGAAAAAATCCGGGGAACACGATGGCGTCGTCAAAAGTGCAGGTCGTCGAGCTCGTTTTCGAGAAAAAAAAAAAAAAATTCTCAAAATTCGACAAAAAAATAAAACGATCAGTGGACCGTGTAGAGAATATAAAACTGCATAAGAATCGTATAGACCAAAATTGGCGTTCACGTGCTCGTTTTTGAGAAAAAAGTTAAAAAAGCTCTCAAAATTCGAGATAAAAAAAAAAAAAACCATCTACCAGGTAGCCAACGGTAAACGGTACAAGTATCGTACGGGCGAAAACGAGCGTTACCGTGCTCGTTTTCGAGTTATTGACGAAAAACAGCCTGGAGCGATCGGTCCGGCGGTCGACGCGCGAAAGTTTCTAAGTCCGCTCTGCTCCGAAACACCGCTCCGGCGTCAAAAATCGTCGTAGGACAAAAAATAGACACGCTATCTTGCAGGAAAAAATCCGGGGAACACGATGGCGTCGTCAAAAGTGCAGGTCGTCGAGCTCGTTTTCGAGAAAAAAAAAAAAAAATTCTCAAAATTCGACAAAAAAATAAAACGATCAGTGGACCGTGTAGAGAATATAAAACTGCATAAGAATCGTATAGACGAAAATTGGCGTTCACGTGCTCGTTTTTGTGGAAAAAATTAAAAAAGCTCTCAAACTTCGAGATAAAAAAAAAAAAAACCGTCTACCAGGTAGCCAACGGTAAACGGTACAAGTATCGTACGGGCGAAAACGAGCGTTACCGTGCTCGTTTTCGAGTTATTGACGAAAAACAGCCTGGAGCGATCGGTCCGGCGGTCGACGCGCGAAAGTTTCTAAGTCCGCTCTGCTCCGAATCATCGCTCCGGCGTCAAAAATCGTCGTAGGACAAAAAATCGCCACCCTATCTTGCAGGAAAAAATCCGGGGAACACGATGGCGTCGTCAAAAGTGCAGGTCGTCGAGCTCGTTTTCGAGAAAAAAAAAAAAAAATTCTCAAAATTCGACAAAAAAATAAAACGATCATTGGACCGTGTAGAGAATCTAAAACTGCATAAGAATCGTATAGACCAAAATTGGCCTTAACGTGCTGGTTTTCGAGTTATTGACGATAAGCCGGTATATATATGTCCGAGATAAAAAAAAAGATAGGGACAGTGGGAATCTCCTATACTATCACGGGCGTGTATTCTCCTACTAGTTTGATGGTTGCTGTTGCATAAACCACCGACTGTTTGGCCCGCCGTTTAACCGCGCGGTTTAAAATTGCAACACAATGTTGGTGTCGCTCCGGGGTGAAAAAATGGAAAAACGACATACTTTACGCATAGGGGCGGCTGATCTTAACATATTTTGTCATGTCACCACCCCAGTGACTCTAAGACGGATTTTGCCGTCGCACGTTTTTTTATTAAAAAGTTATTAGTATATAGAAGATTTCGTTAAGCAAAAAGACACGAATATGGGAGTAGGACAAAAAATCGCCAGCCTATCTTGCAGGAAAAAATCCGGGGAACACGATGGCGTCGTCAAAAGTGCAGGTCGTCGAGCTAGTTTTCGAGAAAAAAAAAAAAAAATTCTCAAAACTCGACAAAAAAATAAAACGATCAGTGGACCGTGTAGAGAATATAAAACTGCATAAGAATCGTATAGACGAAAATTGGCGTTCACGTGCTCGTTTTTGTGGAAAAAATTAAAAAAGCTCTCAAACTTCGAGATAAAAAAAAAAAAAACCGTCTACCAGGTAGCCAACGGTAAACGGTACAAGTATCGTACGGGCGAAAACGAGCGTTACCGTGCTCGTTTTCGAGTTATTGACGAAAAACAGCCTGGAGCGATCGGTCCGGCGGTCGACGCGCGAAAGTTTCTAAGTCCGCTCTGCTCCGAAACACCGCTCCGGCGTCAAAAATCGTCGTAGGACAAAAAATCGCCACCCTATCTTGCAGGAAAAAATCCGGGGAACACGATGGCGTCGTCAAAAGTGCAGGTCGTCGAGCTAGTTTTCGAGAAAAAAAAAAAAAAATTCTCAAAACTCGACAAAAAAATAAAACGATCAGTGGACCGTGTAGAGAATCTAAAACTGCATAAGAATCGTATAGACCAAAATTGGCGTTCACGTGCTCGTTTTTGAGAAAAAAGTTAAAAAAGCTCTCAAAATTCGAGATAAAAAAAAAAAAAACCATCTACCAGGTAGCCAACGGTAAACGGTACAAGTATCGTACGGGCGAAAACGAGCGTTACCGTGCTCGTTTTCGAGTTATTGACGAAAAACAGCCTGGAGCGATCGGTCCGGCGGTCGACGCGCGAAAGTTTCTAAGTCCGCTCTGCTCCGAAACACCGCTCCGGCGTCAAAAATCGTCGTAGGACAAAAAATAGACACGCTATCTTGCAGGAAAAAATCCGGGGAACACGATGGCGTCGTCAAAAGTGCAGGTCGTCGAGCTCGTTTTCGAGAAAAAAAAAAAAAAATTCTCAAAATTCGACAAAAAAATAAAACGATCAGTGGACCGTGTAGAGAATATAAAACTGCATAAGAATCGTATAGACGAAAATTGGCGTTCACGTGCTCGTTTTTGTGGAAAAAATTAAAAAAGCTCTCAAACTTCGAGATAAAAAAAAAAAAAACCGTCTACCAGGTAGCCAACGGTAAACGGTACAAGTATCGTACGGGCGAAAACGAGCGTTACCGTGCTCGTTTTCGAGTTATTGACGAAAAACAGCCTGGAGCGATCGGTCCGGCGGTCGACGCGCGAAAGTTTCTAAGTCCGCTCTGCTCCGAATCATCGCTCCGGCGTCAAAAATCGTCGTAGGACAAAAAATCGCCACCCTATCTTGCAGGAAAAAATCCGGGGAACACGATGGCGTCGTCAAAAGTGCAGGTCGTCGAGCTCGTTTTCGAGAAAAAAAAAAAAAAATTCTCAAAATTCGACAAAAAAATAAAACGATCAGTGGACCGTGTAGAGAATATAAAACTGCATAAGAATCGTATAGACCAAAATTGGCGTTCACGTGCTCGTTTTTGAGAAAAAAGTTAAAAAAGCTCTCAAAATTCGAGATAAAAAAAAAAAAAACCATCTACCAGGTAGCCAACGGTAAACGGTACAAGTATCGTACGGGCGAAAACGAGCGTTACCGTGCTCGTTTTCGAGTTATTGACGAAAAACAGCCTGGAGCGATCGGTCCGGCGGTCGACGCGCGAAAGTTTCTAAGTCCGCTCTGCTCCGAAACACCGCTCCGGCGTCAAAAATCGTCGTAGGACAAAAAATAGACACGCTATCTTGCAGGAAAAAATCCGGGGAACACGATGGCGTCGTCAAAAGTGCAGGTCGTCGAGCTCGTTTTCGAGAAAAAAAAAAAAAAATTCTCAAAATTCGACAAAAAAATAAAACGATCAGTGGACCGTGTAGAGAATATAAAACTGCATAAGAATCGTATAGACGAAAATTGGCGTTCACGTGCTCGTTTTTGTGGAAAAAATTAAAAAAGCTCTCAAAATTCGAGATAAAAAAAAAAAAAACCATCTACCAGGTAGCCAACGGTAAACGGTACAAGTATCGTACGGGCGAAAACGAGCGTTACCGTGCTCGTTTTCGAGTTATTGACGAAAAACAGCCTGGAGCGATCGGTCCGGCGGTCGACGCGCGAAAGTTTCTAAGTCCGCTCTGCTCCGAAACACCGCTCCGGCGTCAAAAATCGTCGTAGGACAAAAAATAGACACGCTATCTTGCAGGAAAAAATCCGGGGAACACGATGGCGTCGTCAAAAGTGCAGGTCGTCGAGCTCGTTTTCGAGAAAAAAAAAACAAAATTCTCAAAATTCGACAAAAAAATAAAACGATCAGTGGACCGTGTAGAGAATATAAAACTGCATAAGAATCGTATAGACGAAAATTGGCGTTCACGTGCTCGTTTTTGTGGAAAAAATTAAAAAAGCTCTCAAACTTCGAGATAAAAAAAAAAAAAACCGTCTACCAGGTAGCCAACGGTAAACGGTACAAGTATCGTACGGGCGAAAACGAGCGTTACCGTGCTCGTTTTCGAGTTATTGACGAAAAACAGCCTGGAGCGATCGGTCCGGCGGTCGACGCGCGAAAGTTTCTAAGTCCGCTCTGCTCCGAAACACCGCTCCGGCGTCAAAAATCGTCGTAGGACAAAAAATCGCCACCCTATCTTGCAGGAAAAAATCCGGGGAACACGATGGCGTCGTCAAAAGTGCAGGTCGTCGAGCTAGTTTTCGAGAAAAAAAAAAAAAAATTCTCAAAACTCGACAAAAAAATAAAACGATCAGTGGACCGTGTAGAGAATCTAAAACTGCATAAGAATCGTATAGACCAAAATTGGCGTTCACGTGCTCGTTTTTGAGAAAAAAGTTAAAAAAGCTCTCAAAATTCGAGATAAAAAAAAAAAAAACCATCTACCAGGTAGCCAACGGTAAACGGTACAAGTATCGTACGGGCGAAAACGAGCGTTACCGTGCTCGTTTTCGAGTTATTGACGAAAAACAGCCTGGAGCGATCGGTCCGGCGGTCGACGCGCGAAAGTTTCTAAGTCCGCTCTGCTCCGAAACACCGCTCCGGCGTCAAAAATCGTCGTAGGACAAAAAATAGACACGCTATCTTGCAGGAAAAAATCCGGGGAACACGATGGCGTCGTCAAAAGTGCAGGTCGTCGAGCTCGTTTTCGAGAAAAAAAAAAAAAAATTCTCAAAATTCGACAAAAAAATAAAACGATCAGTGGACCGTGTAGAGAATATAAAACTGCATAAGAATCGTATAGACGAAAATTGGCGTTCACGTGCTCGTTTTTGTGGAAAAAATTAAAAAAGCTCTCAAACTTCGAGATAAAAAAAAAAAAAACCGTCTACCAGGTAGCCAACGGTAAACGGTACAAGTATCGTACGGGCGAAAACGAGCGTTACCGTGCTCGTTTTCGAGTTATTGACGAAAAACAGCCTGGAGCGATCGGTCCGGCGGTCGACGCGCGAAAGTTTCTAAGTCCGCTCTGCTCCGAATCATCGCTCCGGCGTCAAAAATCGTCGTAGGACAAAAAATCGCCACCCTATCTTGCAGGAAAAAATCCGGGGAACACGATGGCGTCGTCAAAAGTGCAGGTCGTCGAGCTCGTTTTCGAGAAAAAAAAAAAAAAATTCTCAAAATTCGACAAAAAAATAAAACGATCAGTGGACCGTGTAGAGAATATAAAACTGCATAAGAATCGTATAGACGAAAATTGGCGTTCACGTGCTCGTTTTTGTGGAAAAAATTAAAAAAGCTCTCAAACTTCGAGATAAAAAAAAAAAAAACCGTCTACCAGGTAGCCAACGGTAAACGGTACAAGTATCGTACGGGCGAAAACGAGCGTTACCGTGCTCGTTTTCGAGTTATTGACGAAAAACAGCCTGGAGCGATCGGTCCGGCGGTCGACGCGCGAAAGTTTCTAAGTCCGCTCTGCTCCGAATCATCGCTCCGGCGTCAAAAATCGTCGTAGGACAAAAAATCGCCACCCTATCTTGCAGGAAAAAATCCGGGGAACACGATGGCGTCGTCAAAAGTGCAGGTCGTCGAGCTCGTTTTCGAGAAAAAAAAAAAAAAATTCTCAAAATTCGACAAAAAAATAAAACGATCAGTGGACCGTGTAGAGAATCTAAAACTGCATAAGAATCGTATAGACCAAAATTGGCGTTCACGTGCTCGTTTTTGAGAAAAAAGTTAAAAAAGCTCTCAAAATTCGAGATAAAAAAAAAAAAAACCATCTACCAGGTAGCCAACGGTAAACGGTACAAGTATCGTACGGGCGAAAACGAGCGTTACCGTGCTCGTTTTCGAGTTATTGACGAAAAACAGCCTGGAGCGATCGGTCCGGCGGTCGACGCGCGAAAGTTTCTAAGTCCGCTCTGCTCCGAAACACCGCTCCGGCGTCAAAAATCGTCGTAGGACAAAAAATAGACACGCTATCTTGCAGGAAAAAATCCGGGGAACACGATGGCGTCGTCAAAAGTGCAGGTCGTCGAGCTCGTTTTCGAGAAAAAAAAAAAAAAATTCTCAAAATTCGACAAAAAAATAAAACGATCAGTGGACCGTGTAGAGAATATAAAACTGCATAAGAATCGTATAGACGAAAATTGGCGTTCACGTGCTCGTTTTTGTGGAAAAAATTAAAAAAGCTCTCAAAATTCGAGATAAAAAAAAAAAAAACCATCTACCAGGTAGCCATCGGTAAACGGTACAAGTATCGTACGGGCGAAAACGAGCGTTACCGTGCTCGTTTTCGAGTTATTGACGAAAAACAGCCTGGAGCGATCGGTCCGGCGGTCGACGCGCGAAAGTTTCTAAGTCCGCTCTGCTCCGAAACACCGCTCCGGCGTCAAAAATCGTCGTAGGACAAAAAATAGACACGCTATCTTGCAGGAAAAAATCCGGGGAACACGATGGCGTCGTCAAAAGTGCAGGTCGTCGAGCTCGTTTTCGAGAAAAAAAAAAAAAAATTCTCAAAATTCGACAAAAAAATAAAACGATCAGTGGACCGTGTAGAGAATCTAAAACTGCATAAGAATCGTATAGACGAAAATTGGCCTTAACGTGCTGGTTTTCGAGTTATTGACGATAAGCCGGTATATATATGTCCGAGATAAAAAAAAAGATAGGGACAGTGGGAATCTCCTATACTATCACGGGCGTGTATTCTCCTACTAGTTTGATGGTTGCTGTTGCATAAACCACCGACTGTTTGGCCCGCCGTTTAACCGCGCAGTTTAAAATTGCAACACAATGTTGGTGTCGCTCCGGATCGAAAAAATGGAAAAACGACATACTTTACGCATAGGGGCGGCTGATCTTAACATATTTTGTCAATGTCATCTTCCCAGTGACCCTAGGAAGGAGTTTGCCGTTGCACGTTTTCCTATTAAAAAGTAATTAGTGTACAAAAATTTTCGTGAAGCAAAAAACAAGAATATGAAAGTACGTTCCATGAGCATTACGGTGAATAAAACAGAAATTAAAAATTCCCGAGGGGTTGAACAGCATCATATTGAATTCGTTTTGCTGACTGGGGTCTGCGCCCCCCAGACCCCCGCTACACTAGCCCAGACCAAACCCACTTTGTAATAGTGGTATCATATTAAATTGAACAGCATCGTACTTAATTCGTTTTGCTGAATGGGGGGCTGCGCCCCCCAAACCCCCGCTACACTAGCCCAGACCTAACCCATTTTGTAATAGCGGTATCAAATTAAATTGAACAGCATCGTACTAAATTCGTTTTGCTGACTGGGGGGCTGCGCCCCCCAGACCCCCGCAACACTAGCCCGGACCTAACCCACTTTGTAATAGCGGTATCATATTAAATTGAACAGCATCGTACTAAATTCGTTTTGCTGAATGGGGGGCTGCGCCCCCCAAACCCCCGCTACACTAGCCCAGACCTAACCCATTTTGTAATAGCGGTATCAAATTAAATTGAACAGCATCATATTGAATTCGTTTTGCTGACTGGGGTCTGCGCCCCCCAGACCCCCGCTACAATAGCCCAGACCTAACCCACTTTGTAATAGTGGTATCATATTAAATTGAACAGCATCGTACTTAATTCGTTTTGCTGAATGGGGGGCTGCGCCCCCCAAACCCCCGCTACACTAGCCCAGACCTAACCCATTTTGTAATAGCGGTATCAAATTAAATTGAACAGCATCGTACTAAATTCGTTTTGCTGACAGGGGTCTGCGCCCCCCAGACCCCCGCTACACTAGCCCAGACCTAACCCCCTTTGTAATAGCGGTATCATATTAAATTGAACAGCATCATATTGAATTCGTTTTGCTGACTGGGGTCTGCGCGCCCCAGACCCCCGCAACACTAGCCCGGACCTAACCCACTTTGTAATAGCGGTATCACATTAAATTGAACAGCATCGTACTAAATTCGTTTTGCTGAATGGGGGGCTGCGCCCCCCAAACCCCCGCTACACTAGCCCAGACCTAACCCATTTTGTAATAGCGGTATCAAACTAAATTGAACAGCATCATATTGAATTCGTTTTGCTGACTGGGGTCTGCGCCCCCCCGACCCCCGCTACAATAGCCCAGACCTAACCCACTTTGTAATAGTGGTATCATATTAAATTGAACAGCATCGTACTTAATTCGTTTTGCTGAATGGGGGGCTGCGCCCCCCAAACCCCCGCTACACTAGCCCAGACCTAACCCATTTTGTAATAGCGGTATCAAATTAAATTGAACAGCATCGTACTAAATTCGTTTTGCTGACAGGGGTCTGCGCCCCCCAGACCCCCGCTACACTAGCCCAGACCTAACCCCCTTTGTAATAGCGGTATCATATTAAATTGAACAGCATCATATTGAATTCGTTTTGCTGACTGGGGTCTGCGCGCCCCAGACCCCCGCAACACTAGCCCGGACCTAACCCACTTTGTAATAGCGGTATCATATTAAATTGAACAGCATCGTACTAAATTCGTTTTGCTGAATGGGGGGCTGCGCCCCCCAAACCCCCGCTACACTAGCCCAGACCTAACCCATTTTGTAATAGCGGTATCAAATTAAATTGAACAGCATCATATTGAATTCGTTTTGCTGACTGGGGTCTGCGCCCCCCAGACCCCCGCTATACTAGCCCAGACCTAACCCACTTTGTAATAGTGGTATCATATTAAATTGAACAGCATCGTACATAATTCGTTTTGCTGAATGGGGGGCTGCGCCCCCCAAACCCCCGCTACACTAGCCCAGACCTAACCCATTTTGTAATAGCTGTATCAAATTAAATTGAACAGCATCATATTGAATTCGTTTTGCTGACAGGGGTCTGCGCCCCCCAGACCCCCGCTACACTAGCCCAGACCTAACCCACTTTGTAATAGTGGTATCATATTAAATTGAACAGCATCGTACATAATTCGTTTTGCTGAATGGGGGGCTGCGCCCCCCAAACCCCCGCTACACTAGCCCAGACCTAACCCATTTTGTAATAGCGGTATCAAATTAAATTGAACAGCATCATATTGAATTCGTTTTGCTGACTGGGGTCTGCGCCCCCCAAACCCCCGCTACACTAGCCCAGACCTAACCCATTTTGTAATAGCGGTATCAAATTAAATTGAACAGCATCATATTGAATTCGTTTTGCTGACTGGGGTCTGCGCCCCCCAAACCCCCGCTACACCAGCCCAGACCTAACCCATTTTGTAATAGCGGTATCAAATTAAATTGAGCAGCATCATATTGAATTCGTTTTGCTGACAGGGGTCTGCGCCCCCCAGACCCCCGCTACACTAGCCCAGACCTAACCCCCTTTGTAATAGCGGTATCATATTAAATTGAACAGCATCATATTGAATTCGTTTTGCTGACTGGGGTCTGCGCGCCCCAAACCCCCGCAACACTGGCCCAGACCTAGCCCATTTTGTAATGACTGTATTGGAACTGCGTTAGGGCTAGTTTAGAATTGGTTAGGTGAAGTAATGCGGAGAGCAGTTTCGCCTGCGTCCCGGGATGCTTGTTGGCATGAGTGGTGTCTGAATGAGTAAAGACGGATGAGACACTTGTGGGGTATGGTGAGTCAGATTCCCAAACTACCCATATATTCTTCTGAGGCATGGGTGCCTATCCAAGGATCTCCTTCGGTATCTAAAACAGAAATAAAAAAAAAAAAAAAAAAAAAAAAAAAAAAATGAATATGGACTGTGTTAGGACTGAATTGGATAAGGTCTGGGTTACGTCTCGGTTAGGTCTGAGTTAGGACTGGTTTAAGACTGGGTTAGGACTGGGTTAGGACTGGGTTAGGACTGGGTTAGGTCTGGGTTAGGACTGGGTTAGGTCTGGGTTAGGTCTGGGTTAGGACTGGGTTAGGTCTGGGTTAGGACTGGGTTAGGACTGGGTTAGGTCTGGGTTAGGTCTGGGTTAGGTCTGGGTTAGGACTGGGTTAGGACTGGGTTACGACTGGGTTAGGTCTGGGTTACGACTGGGTTAGGTCTGGGTTACGACTGGGTTAGGTCTGGGTTACGACTGGGTTAGGTCTGGGTTACGACTGGGTTAGGATTGGGTTAGGTCTGGTTTAGGACTGGGTTAGGTCTAGGTTAGGACTGGGTTAGGTCTGGGTTAGGTCTGGGTTAGGACTGGGTTAGGTCTGGGTTAGGACTGGGTTAGTACTGGGTTAGGACTGGGTTAGGTCTGGGTTAGGTCTGGGTTATTTCTGGGTTAGGTCTGGGTTAGGTCTGGGTTAGGTCTGGGTTAGGGCTGGGTTAGGTCTGGGTTAGGTCTGGGTCAGGTCTGGGGTATTTCTGGGTTAGGACTGGGTTAGGTCTGGGTTAGGTCTGGGTTATTTCTGGGTTAGGTCTGGGTTAGGTCTGGGTTAGGTCTGGGTTAGGTCTGGGTTAGGACTGGGTTAGGTCTGGGTTAGGACTGGGTTAGGTCTGGGTTAGGTCTGGGTTAGGTCTGGGTTAGGTCTGGGTTATTTCTGGGTTAGGTCTGGGTTAGGTCTGGGTTAGGTCTGGGTTAGGGCTGGGTTAGGTCTGGGTTAGGTCTGGGTCAGGTCTGGGGTATTTCTGGGTTAGGACTGGGTTAGGTCTGGGTTAGGACTGGGTTAGGTCTGGGTTAGGACTGGGTTAGGACTGGGTTAGGTCTGGGTTAGGTCTGGGTTAGGTTTGGGTTAGGACTGGGTAGGTTCTGGGTTAGGACTTGGTTAGGACTGGGTTAGGACTGTGTTAGGACTGGGTTAGGTCTGGGTTAGGTCTGGGTTAGGACTGGGTTAGGTCTGGGTTAGGACTGGGTTAGGACTGGGTTAGGTCTGGGTTAGGTCTGGGTTAGGACTGGGTTAGGTCTGGGTTAGGACTGGGTTAGGTCTGGGTTAGTACTGGATTTGGTTAGGTCTGGGTTAGGTCTGGGTTAGGTCTGGGTTAGGACTGGGTTAGGACTGGGTTAGGTCTGGGTTAGGACTGGGTTAGGACTGGGTTAGGACTGG
>NC_135137.1:80000-85000 GCF_051014445.1 Colletes latitarsis
GGTGGGATTTGGCATTGACGTCCGCGGCTATCACGACTCGACGGTGTTGGAGAGCATCGAGTGTCCTCTCCAAGCGTGCCAGACTTGGTTCAATGTCTTCCGAGCATTGAAAGTACTGGCTAACGAGGTAGAAACTACCGAAGGGTCCGCTAATGCAAACGCAGGAGGTGTGAGTATCACACAGCTGTGTGATTTTTACCACCGAGATGTCCGGGTTTCTGACCACTATTGCGGCCATAGCCCGTTCATTCTCGGCGATCACCTTCGCCGTGAGCCCAAAGCCTGGAATCTGTCCCTGAAATTGGTAAGGTTCCTGCATGAGCAACACGTCGATCTCCTTTGCGTGCATTAGCTCGCTCACCTCACCATGAACAATTAGCGCACGCCGCATATTATGCTGCGCGATGCGCAATTGCCTTAGAGGATTCTCCGGGTCGTGTCTATCCATAATTCGTTCGAGATACTGCAAGGTCGAGTGCTGCCTGATAGGCAGGGCAGTTCTTGTCTCGCGACTTATGGTCGTGCTTCTTGCCTCTTGCTTTACAGTTCGAGCAAGTTGGGGACTTACTCTTCGCTGTACAAGAGGCAATGGTATGCCCTTCTTCGGAGCAGTGACCGCAAACCTCGTTCTGCGCTTTACAATGTTTGGCCATGTGGCCAAACATTTGACACTTGAAGCATCGTGTAACAGAGACATAGTCCTGCACTCTGCATGCGGACCAGCCCAGGTACACTCTGCCCATGCTCTTCAGCCGCTGGCGAACCTGCGGACTGACTTCCATGACCCAGTTGGCAGTGTCCTTTTCCTTCGGGCCGGTTGCAAACCGGACCTTCAGGTTGGACGACACATCCCCCTGGGTCATATCGCTGAGGTTTTGCTTCCAGATGCTGGAAGAAACCTCCTCTTTCCTCATCGACTTGGGAACGTCGTACACTATAAGTGTAGGGTTCCTCAAAGTCGGTAGAGTAGCTGAAAGTCCTACTTCTTTCAGCTTCGCGCAGTTGACGAAGGCCTTCAGATCCTCCTTGCGCTCGGTCTCGACGGCTATGCCACCGGAGTGGATGCGTCGGACAGACCTAACGCGGATCTTGGCTTTCGCCGGCTTAACCAGTGACAGAACAGTTTGTTTGGTGACTTCACTGTTCTGTCCTTTCCCTTTCTGCGGGAAAATACGCACCACATGTCGTGGTGGTTTAACCGCTTCCGGGGAAACTCGATTGGCGTCGACCTTTACCGCTTGCGCGTAGGTCGTCGCCGCACGAACTGGTGCGGGTTTCGCAGTCGGACGGGAACCCGTCGTCTGTGAAACCGTCGGGGCAACCCTCTCCGCGATCCTCTGGGAGGCTCTCACCTCTTGCCGGATCGCCGCGAGCTGTCCTTTTAAGAAGGAGTTCTGGATAAGAACTTCCTGGACTAGCTCGTAGAGAGCTGCCGCGTTGCCAACGATCAAGGCTCCGGTTTCCTTGCTGAGCCTGGATTCTTTTCCAAGACAGCTGGTCCGGATACCCTTGAACAGTTTCGAGGCCTCTCCACTAATTTTGTCGAGAGGCCTGTTCGAAGGACCAGGTGTCGCCTCCGCCGACACCTTTCCTGGCATATTCTCGCCGCTTTTCCGGGCTTTCTCTGCCCTCTGCGGCTGCTCCTTCTTGACGACGGTTATCCAACCGTCGTCGTCGACTTTATGGCCCTTTCCTCCGTCCGGGGACGTGGCGTTGCCAGCTGAAGTTGCCTTCGGCTTTTTAGCTTCCGGCTTCTTCGGTGGATTTGTGCGGGGTGGTGTCCCCGGTCCATCCTTCTTGATATCCTTGATCGGCACAGGGGATATCGTTCCTGCCGGCTTAGGTGGTGAAGCCGTCTTCCGCGTCGAGGGTCTGGTGCAGGGGGGCGTTTTAGCGCCCTTACCCACTTCAACCGCCTTCGCGTTCTCTTTCTTCTGGGGTGGTGAGACCACCCCAGCTTTCTTACTCACCGTTGTTGTCCTACCGGGAGCAACAACAACGGTCTCCTTTCCTCCCTTTTCCCCCTTGCGGGGTACTAAGGCGTCTATTTTTGTGATTTTGACTTTGGGATCCATATTTGCTTGGATTTTGTTTCGTCCCGGCGTGTGTCCCGGCCTCCATGGACCCTCAAATGGAACCCGGCTCCGCCTGGGTTAGGACTTGCACCCGGGATATAGTCCGCGAACAAAGGCCGACCGGGCTTTCCCCGGGCTCCTAGGTCCACTTCCTCGCCCAATAGAACCCACGAATGGTGTTCCGAGCCGATTGACTAGGCACAGGGCTGCTTTTCTCGCCTAGCCGCCTGTCTAGACGAAGCAGAGGCCAAAGGTACGTGTTGGGCAGCTACACTCCCGCAGGAGAGAGGGCCCTCAGATCCCAGGATCCTCCTTTCCGCCGACACAGGTCGCCACGCACGGCAAACACGTGGGGAACAAACCTCAAGCAGATGTTCCCTCTGCTTCGCTACGCCCGGTTTCTGCTCCCTGTTTTTGCAGGGAACCCGCTGCGTAACTAGGACATGACCTCGGGCATCATGTCCCTGTAGCATTAGCTCCAAAACGTGGGACTCGTCCTTAGCACGACTAGTAGAACTCACTTTGCCATCATCAACTATGCTCTTGACGCTTCAGCGTCCTTTTGCCATCGCCAACGACGGGAGCTGCTGTCAGCAGCGCGACGACGGTCTTACATGTATAAATACATGTTGTCTTTCGTCGTTGGCGTACCTTTCAGTGTTTTCGTCATACGCTGCATATCCTTCCTATATGCAGCGTCCGTATGGCAAGGACTCCGAGTCTGACAGAGCCGTACACCACCGGTTTACAGCTCGGAGTTGAGCTGGTCTAGGCGGAGTCTTCTAATGGCCAGGGGAGCGATCCACGTTTCGAGGCCCGTCTCCCTACCTAGGATACTAGCGTGGTTTCCCAGCCGACACCTTCAGGCAGTAGGGAGCAGCTCAGCTACTTCTACGGTGGCCTCCTTCCGTCATTCGTCTGGCATTACGACGTCTGCCACCAGATGTTTTGGTGTGCTGGGTTCTGCCAAGCCCAGCGGCGTATTGCTTTTCCCAGCGGCGTATTGCTTTTGGGGACGCATACAGACGTCGTTTCGTGTCTCTTTCTGATCTTATTATTTGCTCAACGTGAAAAGGGGGCATATAGCCCCCTTTTTGATTTCTGGTGTCAGGATCGCCTCCTCGGAAAAGCATTAAAGCAAAAAGGGGGCTTAAAGCCCCCTGGTATGAGTTAGGTCTTTCTTGGAGAAGCTCTAGGTGTTCGAGTAGGAACTTCGAAAAGTTCCTTAAAGTGAAAAAGGGGCATATAGCCCCTTTTTTGTACAATATACGCCTTCTCCAATAAGCCTTAACGTGAAATGGGGGCCGAAGCCCCCAGGTGTTAAGTATACGCTAGTCATAATGCTTCCCCATCTCTCTTTGCTTTCCTGACACCACTCCTTCCTGACATCTCTGTTTTGCACAGAACGAATGACGGATCACGTCTTGCTCGGGTAGGTGGGGTCGCTACTCCCATACGGTGTGCCCCTGCACCGCCCCTGCCGAAACCAGAGCCCCGTTGGCCGGCATAAATGCCGTTTGCAGCGTCCACCGCGTGGAGGAGGGGTTGGCACATGCGATCCTGGTGCCGTATAGCAAGCTATACGCCCGGACGGCTTCTAGACGCCAGTAGATAGGGACAGTGGGAATCTCGTTAATCCATTCATGCGCGTCACTAATTAGATGACGAGGCATTTGGCTACCTTAAGAGAGTCATAGTTACTCCCGCCGTTTACCCGCGCTTTTTTGAATTTCTTCACGTTGACATTCAGAGCACTGGGCAGAAATCACATTGCGTCAACACCCTTGGGGGCCATCGCAATGCTTTGTTTTAATTAGACAGTCGGATTCCCCTAGTCCGTGCCAGTTCTGAGCTGAGTGTTGAATGGCGGCCGAAGAGGACGATCGACGACGGCAAGCCGCCAACGAAAGCCTCGCAGCAAGGAAGATCCGCGGGAGGCCAAGGCACGGGACCGAGCTCGGATCCCGACGAGAACGAACGAATCCGTTCAACGCCGTTCACCTCGCCCAGGCCCGGCACGTCAGCCAGACTCGCTTCCCGACCAAGCCCGACACGCCCCGCTCCTCAGAGCCAATCCTTATTCCGAAGTTACGGATCCAATTTGCCGACTTCCCTTACCTACATTAATCTATCGACTAGAGGCTCTTTACCTTGGAGACCTGCTGCGGATATGGGTACGAACCGGCGCGACACCTCCACGTGGCCCTCTCCTGGATTTTCAAGGTCCGAGGGGAAGATCCGGACACCGCCGCAACTGCGGTGCTCTTCGCGTTCCAAACCCTATCTCCCTGCTAGAGGTTTCCAGGGAACTCGAACGCTTATACAGAAAAGAAAACTCTTCCCGGATCTCCCGACGGCGTCTCCAGGTCATTTTGGGTTACCCCGACGAACTACTCTTACGAGGGCCCGAATGGTATACGGTTCCGCTGCCGGGTTCCGGAATAGAAACCGGATTCCCTTTCGCCCGATGGGTGTGTGTCTCTCTCTCACATCGCTCAAGTTATTTTATTTTATAATCGTTTCGCACTTGTGTGACTCGTTTTTCTTTTTGGTTAAAAAAAAACGTTTAAAAAAATTGCTTTTACACATATTTTTTTACACAACTCTACTATACTGTTGTTGCCATGATGGATCTTAATAATATAATATAATAAATATAATAAATATATATATATATGTATGTTTTTTCTCGTGTTCGAGTCAAAGTGGATGATTAAGCTTTGTAATAACTTCGTTTCGTTTCGTTTGCTGCGTTTTTTTAGGACACCTCATCTTCATAGGATTTCTCTTAGGGCTTAGGATCGACTGACTCGTGTGCAACGGCTGTTCACACGAAACCCTTCTCCACGTCAGTCCTCCAGGGCCTCGCTGGAGTATTTGCTACTACCACCAAGATCTGCACCGACGGCGGCTCCAGGCAGGCTC
>NC_135137.1:87500-90000 GCF_051014445.1 Colletes latitarsis
GTGTCCTTTTTGTTATGCTCCAAAACTAGTATACGCTTTATTTTCTCTTTCCTTTGCATAAATTATTAACTTCGGGCAACGTCGGGAGCGCCGGTAATCATTAGATTTGTACGAAACGCGATTTGCGCCCCACGGTGGTTTTTAGTGCCGTCAAAGTCAGAAATCGTAGGAGCGGTGCTTTAACGGGCGGTCGTGATGATACTCCAGACAACACGACGCACGACGCCGTAAAACACTCGCGCGAGTCCAGACTGATCTCTGCCTCACCACGCAAGGGGTGCGCAAACTTGCCAATAATATATAATATTTATTCTTTTTCGTACGTCCAGCGACAAACGCCAACGAAATACCCAAATTCTCGCTCGTACGTTGATACCTTTCTCTTCATCGACCCGGCTCCGAAACGTTCTTCGCCATCTCCCCGAAAGGAGAGGTAAACGACGGCGGGGTTAGGGAATCTGAGAACAACGCAAGCAGTTTTAGGACAAGTGAACGACCCTCAGCCAGGCGTGGTCCAGGAATTTTATCCGTGGACCGCAATGTGCGTTCGAAATGTCGATGTTCATGTGTCCTGCAGTTCACACGTTGACGCGCAATTAGCTGCGTTCTTCATCGACCCACGAGCCAAGTGATCCACCGTTCAGGGTAATCATATACAATTTACAATTTTTTTCTTTGTATTTAAAAATGCTCCTTGTTCTTTGCTTTAAAAATATTCGATGTTCGCACCTCCGACCAGCGTATCGACGGAGGATTGAACGCGCCATATCGACGACAAAAGTTTCTTTTTGTTTCCTGAATGACGGAAAACCATCGTTCGACGGCCGGGCGTACAGTACATTCAAAAGCCTTTGCGCGTGGCTGCGACCAAACGGGTATAATACACCCGTATATTCTTGGTTCCGAACAGTAACTTCACGCGCAATCGGGCGAACGCACGCGGCAGCGCCCATCGGTTGCTCGATGAAATCGATGCGATAAACTACAGCCTTCTCGGCTGGTCGTCGTTAGTCGCGCGAGCAACGGATGGCCGCACAATCGACGCGTCGTCGTTTGCGATTATTCGCCTCACGTTAGCCATGAGTATGTATATTATTCATTTACGAACGAACGCGGCAGCGTCCATCGGTTGCTCGATGAAATCGATGCGATAAACTACAGCCGTCTCGGCTGGTCGTCGTTAGTCGCGCGAGCAACGATGGCCGCAAAATCGACGCGTCGTCGTTTGCGATTATTCGCCTCAAGTTAGCCATGAGTATGTATAACATTCATTTACGAACGAACGCGGCAGCGTCCATCGGTTGCTCGATGAAATCGATGCGATAAACTACAGCCGTTTCGGCTGGTCGTCGTTAGTCGCGCGAGCAACGATGGCCGCAAAATCGACGCGTCGTCGTTTGCGATTATTCGCCTCAAGTTAGCCATGAGTATGTATATTATTCATTTACGAACGAACGCGGCAGCGTCCATCGGTTGCTCGATGAAATCGATGCGATAAACTACAGCCGTTTCGGCTGGTCGTCGTTAGTCGCGCGAGCAACGATGGCCGCAAAATCGACGCGTCGTCGTTTGCGATTATTCGCCTCAAGTTAGCCATGAGTATGTATATTATTCATTTACGAACGAACGCGGCAGCGTCCATCGGTTGCTCGATGAAATCGATGCGATAAACTACAGCCGTTTCGGCTGGTCGTCGTTAGTCGCGCGAGCAACGATGGCCGCAAAATCGACGCGTCGTCGTTTGCGATTATTCGCCTCAAGTTAGCCATGAGTATGTATATTATTCATTTACGAACGAACGCGGCAGCGTCCACCGGTTGCTCGATGAAATCGATGCGATAAACTACAGCCGTCTCGGCTGGTCGTCGTTAGTCGCGCGAGCAACGATGGCCGCAAAATCGACGCGTCGTCGTTTGCGATTATTCGCCTCTGGCTATCCGTGAGTATGTATAATATTCATATACGAACGAACGCGGCAGCGCCCATCGGTTGCTCGATGAAATCGATGCGATAAACTACAGCCTTCTCGGCTGGTCGTCGTTAGTCGCGCGAGCAACGATGGCCGCAAAATCGACGCGTCGTCGTTTGCGATCATTCGCCTCAGGCTATCCGTGAGTATGTATAATATTCATTTACGAACGAACGCGGCAGCGTCCATCGGTTGCTCGATGAAATCGATGCGATAAACTACAGCCGTTTCGGCTGGTCGTCGTTAGTCGCGCGAGCAACGATGGCCGCAAAATCGACGCGTCGTCGTTTGCGATCATTCGCCTCAGGCTATCCGTGAGTATGTATAACATTCATTTACGAACGAACGCGGCAGCGTCCATCGGTTGCTCGATGAAATCGATGCGATAAACTACAGCCGTCTCGGCTGATCGTCGTTAGTCGCGCGAGCAACGATGGCCGCACAATCGACGCGTCGTCGTTTGCGATTATTCGCCTCAGGCTATCCGTGAGTATGTATAACATTCATTTACGAACGAACGCGGCAGCGTCC
>NC_135137.1:95000-110000 GCF_051014445.1 Colletes latitarsis
AAAAAAAAAAAATTCTCAAAATTCGACAAAAAAATAAAACGATCATTGGACCGTGTAGAGAATCTAAAACTGCATAAGAATCGTATAGACCAAAATTGGCCTTAACGTGCTGGTTTTCGAGTTATTGACGATAAGCCGGTATATATATGTCCGAGATAAAAAAAAAGATAGGGACAGTGGGAATCTCCTATACTATCACGGGCGTGTATTCTCCTACTAGTTTGATGGTTGCTGTTGCATAAACCACCGACTGTTTGGCCCGCCGTTTAACCGCGCGGTTTAAAATTGCAACACAATGTTGGTGTCGCTCCGGGGTGAAAAAATGGAAAAACGACATACTTTACGCATAGGGGCGGCTGATCTTAACATATTTTGTCATGTCACCACCCCAGTGACTCTAAGACGGATTTTGCCGTCGCACGTTTTTTTATTAAAAAGTTATTAGTATATAGAAGATTTCGTTAAGCAAAAAGACACGAATATGGGAGTAGGACAAAAAATCGCCAGCCTATCTTGCAGGAAAAAATCCGGGGAACACGATGGCGTCGTCAAAAGTGCAGGTCGTCGAGCTAGTTTTCGAGAAAAAAAAAAAAAAATTCTCAAAACTCGACAAAAAAATAAAACGATCAGTGGACCGTGTAGAGAATCTAAAACTGCATAAGAATCGTATAGACCAAAATTGGCGTTCACGTGCTCGTTTTTGAGAAAAAAGTTAAAAAAGCTCTCAAAATTCGAGATAAAAAAAAAAAAACCATCTACCAGGTAGCCAACGGTAAACGGTACAAGTATCGTACGGGCGAAAACGAGCGTTACCGTGCTCGTTTTCGAGTTATTGACGAAAAACAGCCTGGAGCGATCGGTCCGGCGGTCGACGCGCGAAAGTTTCTAAGTCCGCTTTGCTCCGAAACACCGCTCCGGCGTCAAAAATCGTCGTAGGACAAAAAATAGACACGCTATCTTGCAGGAAAAAATCCGGGGAACACGATGGCGTCGTCAAAAGTGCAGGTCGTCGAGCTCGTTTTCGAGAAAAAAAAAAAAAAATTCTCAAAATTCGACAAAAAAATAAAACGATCAGTGGACCGTGTAGAGAATATAAAACTGCATAAGAATCGTATAGACGAAAATTGGCGTTCACGTGCTCGTTTTTGTGGAAAAAATTAAAAAAGCTCTCAAACTTCGAGATAAAAAAAAAAAAAACCGTCTACCAGGTAGCCAACGGTAAACGGTACAAGTATCGTACGGGCGAAAACGAGCGTTACCGTGCTCGTTTTCGAGTTATTGACGAAAAACAGCCTGGAGCGATCGGTCCGGCGGTCGACGCGCGAAAGTTTCTAAGTCCGCTCTGCTCCGAATCATCGCTCCGGCGTCAAAAATCGTCGTAGGACAAAAAATCGCCACCCTATCTTGCAGGAAAAAATCCGGGGAACACGATGGCGTCGTCAAAAGTGCAGGTCGTCGAGCTCGTTTTCGAGAAAAAAAAAAAAAAATTCTCAAAATTCGACAAAAAAATAAAACGATCAGTGGACCGTGTAGAGAATATAAAACTGCATAAGAATCGTATAGACCAAAATTGGCGTTCACGTGCTCGTTTTTGAGAAAAAAGTTAAAAAAGCTCTCAAAATTCGAGATAAAAAAAAAAAAAACCATCTACCAGGTAGCCAACGGTAAACGGTACAAGTATCGTACGGGCGAAAACGAGCGTTACCGTGCTCGTTTTCGAGTTATTGACGAAAAACAGCCTGGAGCGATCGGTCCGGCGGTCGACGCGCGAAAGTTTCTAAGTCCGCTCTGCTCCGAAACACCGCTCCGGCGTCAAAAATCGTCGTAGGACAAAAAATAGACACGCTATCTTGCAGGAAAAAATCCGGGGAACACGATGGCGTCGTCAAAAGTGCAGGTCGTCGAGCTCGTTTTCGAGAAAAAAAAAAAAAAATTCTCAAAATTCGACAAAAAAATAAAACGATCAGTGGACCGTGTAGAGAATATAAAACTGCATAAGAATCGTATAGACCAAAATTGGCGTTCACGTGCTCGTTTTTGAGAAAAAAGTTAAAAAAGCTCTCAAAATTCGAGATAAAAAAAAAAAAAACCATCTACCAGGTAGCCAACGGTAAACGGTACAAGTATCGTACGGGCGAAAACGAGCGTTACCGTGCTCGTTTTCGAGTTATTGACGAAAAACAGCCTGGAGCGATCGGTCCGGCGGTCGACGCGCGAAAGTTTCTAAGTCCGCTCTGCTCCGAAACACCGCTCCGGCGTCAAAAATCGTCGTAGGACAAAAAATAGACACGCTATCTTGCAGGAAAAAATCCGGGGAACACGATGGCGTCGTCAAAAGTGCAGGTCGTCGAGCTCGTTTTCGAGAAAAAAAAAAAAAAATTCTCAAAATTCGACAAAAAAATAAAACGATCAGTGGACCGTGTAGAGAATATAAAACTGCATAAGAATCGTATAGACGAAAATTGGCGTTCACGTGCTCGTTTTTGTGGAAAAAATTAAAAAAGCTCTCAAACTTCGAGATAAAAAAAAAAAAAACCGTCTACCAGGTAGCCAACGGTAAACGGTACAAGTATCGTACGGGCGAAAACGAGCGTTACCGTGCTCGTTTTCGAGTTATTGACGAAAAACAGCCTGGAGCGATCGGTCCGGCGGTCGACGCGCGAAAGTTTCTAAGTCCGCTCTGCTCCGAATCATCGCTCCGGCGTCAAAAATCGTCGTAGGACAAAAAATCGCCACCCTATCTTGCAGGAAAAAATCCGGGGAACACGATGGCGTCGTCAAAAGTGCAGGTCGTCGAGCTCGTTTTCGAGAAAAAAAAAAAAAAATTCTCAAAATTCGACAAAAAAATAAAACGATCATTGGACCGTGTAGAGAATCTAAAACTGCATAAGAATCGTATAGACCAAAATTGGCCTTAACGTGCTGGTTTTCGAGTTATTGACGATAAGCCGGTATATATATGTCCGAGATAAAAAAAAAGATAGGGACAGTGGGAATCTCCTATACTATCACGGGCGTGTATTCTCCTACTAGTTTGATGGTTGCTGTTGCATAAACCACCGACTGTTTGGCCCGCCGTTTAACCGCGCGGTTTAAAATTGCAACACAATGTTGGTGTCGCTCCGGGGTGAAAAAATGGAAAAACGACATACTTTACGCATAGGGGCGGCTGATCTTAACATATTTTGTCATGTCACCACCCCAGTGACTCTAAGACGGATTTTGCCGTCGCACGTTTTTTTATTAAAAAGTTATTAGTATATAGAAGATTTCGTTAAGCAAAAAGACACGAATATGGGAGTAGGACAAAAAATCGCCAGCCTATCTTGCAGGAAAAAATCCGGGGAACACGATGGCGTCGTCAAAAGTGCAGGTCGTCGAGCTAGTTTTCGAGAAAAAAAAAAAAAAATTCTCAAAACTCGACAAAAAAATAAAACGATCAGTGGACCGTGTAGAGAATCTAAAACTGCATAAGAATCGTATAGACCAAAATTGGCGTTCACGTGCTCGTTTTTGAGAAAAAAGTTAAAAAAGCTCTCAAAATTCGAGATAAAAAAAAAAAAACCATCTACCAGGTAGCCAACGGTAAACGGTACAAGTATCGTACGGGCGAAAACGAGCGTTACCGTGCTCGTTTTCGAGTTATTGACGAAAAACAGCCTGGAGCGATCGGTCCGGCGGTCGACGCGCGAAAGTTTCTAAGTCCGCTTTGCTCCGAAACACCGCTCCGGCGTCAAAAATCGTCGTAGGACAAAAAATAGACACGCTATCTTGCAGGAAAAAATCCGGGGAACACGATGGCGTCGTCAAAAGTGCAGGTCGTCGAGCTCGTTTTCGAGAAAAAAAAAAAAAAATTCTCAAAATTCGACAAAAAAATAAAACGATCAGTGGACCGTGTAGAGAATATAAAACTGCATAAGAATCGTATAGACGAAAATTGGCGTTCACGTGCTCGTTTTTGTGGAAAAAATTAAAAAAGCTCTCAAACTTCGAGATAAAAAAAAAAAAAACCGTCTACCAGGTAGCCAACGGTAAACGGTACAAGTATCGTACGGGCGAAAACGAGCGTTACCGTGCTCGTTTTCGAGTTATTGACGAAAAACAGCCTGGAGCGATCGGTCCGGCGGTCGACGCGCGAAAGTTTCTAAGTCCGCTCTGCTCCGAATCATCGCTCCGGCGTCAAAAATCGTCGTAGGACAAAAAATCGCCACCCTATCTTGCAGGAAAAAATCCGGGGAACACGATGGCGTCGTCAAAAGTGCAGGTCGTCGAGCTCGTTTTCGAGAAAAAAAAAAAAAAATTCTCAAAATTCGACAAAAAAATAAAACGATCAGTGGACCGTGTAGAGAATATAAAACTGCATAAGAATCGTATAGACCAAAATTGGCGTTCACGTGCTCGTTTTTGAGAAAAAAGTTAAAAAAGCTCTCAAAATTCGAGATAAAAAAAAAAAAAACCATCTACCAGGTAGCCAACGGTAAACGGTACAAGTATCGTACGGGCGAAAACGAGCGTTACCGTGCTCGTTTTCGAGTTATTGACGAAAAACAGCCTGGAGCGATCGGTCCGGCGGTCGACGCGCGAAAGTTTCTAAGTCCGCTCTGCTCCGAAACACCGCTCCGGCGTCAAAAATCGTCGTAGGACAAAAAATAGACACGCTATCTTGCAGGAAAAAATCCGGGGAACACGATGGCGTCGTCAAAAGTGCAGGTCGTCGAGCTCGTTTTCGAGAAAAAAAAAAAAAAATTCTCAAAATTCGACAAAAAAATAAAACGATCAGTGGACCGTGTAGAGAATATAAAACTGCATAAGAATCGTATAGACGAAAATTGGCGTTCACGTGCTCGTTTTTGTGGAAAAAATTAAAAAAGCTCTCAAAATTCGAGATAAAAAAAAAAAAAACCATCTACCAGGTAGCCAACGGTAAACGGTACAAGTATCGTACGGGCGAAAACGAGCGTTACCGTGCTCGTTTTCGAGTTATTGACGAAAAACAGCCTGGAGCGATCGGTCCGGCGGTCGACGCGCGAAAGTTTCTAAGTCCGCTCTGCTCCGAAACACCGCTCCGGCGTCAAAAATCGTCGTAGGACAAAAAATAGACACGCTATCTTGCAGGAAAAAATCCGGGGAACACGATGGCGTCGTCAAAAGTGCAGGTCGTCGAGCTCGTTTTCGAGAAAAAAAAAACAAAATTCTCAAAATTCGACAAAAAAATAAAACGATCAGTGGACCGTGTAGAGAATATAAAACTGCATAAGAATCGTATAGACGAAAATTGGCGTTCACGTGCTCGTTTTTGTGGAAAAAATTAAAAAAGCTCTCAAACTTCGAGATAAAAAAAAAAAAAACCGTCTACCAGGTAGCCAACGGTAAACGGTACAAGTATCGTACGGGCGAAAACGAGCGTTACCGTGCTCGTTTTCGAGTTATTGACGAAAAACAGCCTGGAGCGATCGGTCCGGCGGTCGACGCGCGAAAGTTTCTAAGTCCGCTCTGCTCCGAAACACCGCTCCGGCGTCAAAAATCGTCGTAGGACAAAAAATCGCCACCCTATCTTGCAGGAAAAAATCCGGGGAACACGATGGCGTCGTCAAAAGTGCAGGTCGTCGAGCTAGTTTTCGAGAAAAAAAAAAAAAAATTCTCAAAACTCGACAAAAAAATAAAACGATCAGTGGACCGTGTAGAGAATCTAAAACTGCATAAGAATCGTATAGACCAAAATTGGCGTTCACGTGCTCGTTTTTGAGAAAAAAGTTAAAAAAGCTCTCAAAATTCGAGATAAAAAAAAAAAAAACCATCTACCAGGTAGCCAACGGTAAACGGTACAAGTATCGTACGGGCGAAAACGAGCGTTACCGTGCTCGTTTTCGAGTTATTGACGAAAAACAGCCTGGAGCGATCGGTCCGGCGGTCGACGCGCGAAAGTTTCTAAGTCCGCTCTGCTCCGAAACACCGCTCCGGCGTCAAAAATCGTCGTAGGACAAAAAATAGACACGCTATCTTGCAGGAAAAAATCCGGGGAACACGATGGCGTCGTCAAAAGTGCAGGTCGTCGAGCTCGTTTTCGAGAAAAAAAAAAAAAAATTCTCAAAATTCGACAAAAAAATAAAACGATCAGTGGACCGTGTAGAGAATATAAAACTGCATAAGAATCGTATAGACGAAAATTGGCGTTCACGTGCTCGTTTTTGTGGAAAAAATTAAAAAAGCTCTCAAACTTCGAGATAAAAAAAAAAAAAACCGTCTACCAGGTAGCCAACGGTAAACGGTACAAGTATCGTACGGGCGAAAACGAGCGTTACCGTGCTCGTTTTCGAGTTATTGACGAAAAACAGCCTGGAGCGATCGGTCCGGCGGTCGACGCGCGAAAGTTTCTAAGTCCGCTCTGCTCCGAATCATCGCTCCGGCGTCAAAAATCGTCGTAGGACAAAAAATCGCCACCCTATCTTGCAGGAAAAAATCCGGGGAACACGATGGCGTCGTCAAAAGTGCAGGTCGTCGAGCTCGTTTTCGAGAAAAAAAAAAAAAAATTCTCAAAATTCGACAAAAAAATAAAACGATCAGTGGACCGTGTAGAGAATATAAAACTGCATAAGAATCGTATAGACCAAAATTGGCGTTCACGTGCTCGTTTTTGAGAAAAAAGTTAAAAAAGCTCTCAAAATTCGAGATAAAAAAAAAAAAAACCATCTACCAGGTAGCCAACGGTAAACGGTACAAGTATCGTACGGGCGAAAACGAGCGTTACCGTGCTCGTTTTCGAGTTATTGACGAAAAACAGCCTGGAGCGATCGGTCCGGCGGTCGACGCGCGAAAGTTTCTAAGTCCGCTCTGCTCCGAAACACCGCTCCGGCGTCAAAAATCGTCGTAGGACAAAAAATAGACACGCTATCTTGCAGGAAAAAATCCGGGGAACACGATGGCGTCGTCAAAAGTGCAGGTCGTCGAGCTCGTTTTCGAGAAAAAAAAAAAAAAATTCTCAAAATTCGACAAAAAAATAAAACGATCAGTGGACCGTGTAGAGAATATAAAACTGCATAAGAATCGTATAGACGAAAATTGGCGTTCACGTGCTCGTTTTTGTGGAAAAAATTAAAAAAGCTCTCAAAATTCGAGATAAAAAAAAAAAAAACCATCTACCAGGTAGCCAACGGTAAACGGTACAAGTATCGTACGGGCGAAAACGAGCGTTACCGTGCTCGTTTTCGAGTTATTGACGAAAAACAGCCTGGAGCGATCGGTCCGGCGGTCGACGCGCGAAAGTTTCTAAGTCCGCTCTGCTCCGAAACACCGCTCCGGCGTCAAAAATCGTCGTAGGACAAAAAATAGACACGCTATCTTGCAGGAAAAAATCCGGGGAACACGATGGCGTCGTCAAAAGTGCAGGTCGTCGAGCTCGTTTTCGAGAAAAAAAAAACAAAATTCTCAAAATTCGACAAAAAAATAAAACGATCAGTGGACCGTGTAGAGAATATAAAACTGCATAAGAATCGTATAGACGAAAATTGGCGTTCACGTGCTCGTTTTTGTGGAAAAAATTAAAAAAGCTCTCAAACTTCGAGATAAAAAAAAAAAAAACCGTCTACCAGGTAGCCAACGGTAAACGGTACAAGTATCGTACGGGCGAAAACGAGCGTTACCGTGCTCGTTTTCGAGTTATTGACGAAAAACAGCCTGGAGCGATCGGTCCGGCGGTCGACGCGCGAAAGTTTCTAAGTCCGCTCTGCTCCGAAACACCGCTCCGGCGTCAAAAATCGTCGTAGGACAAAAAATCGCCACCCTATCTTGCAGGAAAAAATCCGGGGAACACGATGGCGTCGTCAAAAGTGCAGGTCGTCGAGCTAGTTTTCGAGAAAAAAAAAAAAAAATTCTCAAAACTCGACAAAAAAATAAAACGATCAGTGGACCGTGTAGAGAATCTAAAACTGCATAAGAATCGTATAGACCAAAATTGGCGTTCACGTGCTCGTTTTTGAGAAAAAAGTTAAAAAAGCTCTCAAAATTCGAGATAAAAAAAAAAAAAACCATCTACCAGGTAGCCAACGGTAAACGGTACAAGTATCGTACGGGCGAAAACGAGCGTTACCGTGCTCGTTTTCGAGTTATTGACGAAAAACAGCCTGGAGCGATCGGTCCGGCGGTCGACGCGCGAAAGTTTCTAAGTCCGCTCTGCTCCGAAACACCGCTCCGGCGTCAAAAATCGTCGTAGGACAAAAAATAGACACGCTATCTTGCAGGAAAAAATCCGGGGAACACGATGGCGTCGTCAAAAGTGCAGGTCGTCGAGCTCGTTTTCGAGAAAAAAAAAAAAAAATTCTCAAAATTCGACAAAAAAATAAAACGATCAGTGGACCGTGTAGAGAATATAAAACTGCATAAGAATCGTATAGACGAAAATTGGCGTTCACGTGCTCGTTTTTGTGGAAAAAATTAAAAAAGCTCTCAAACTTCGAGATAAAAAAAAAAAAAACCGTCTACCAGGTAGCCAACGGTAAACGGTACAAGTATCGTACGGGCGAAAACGAGCGTTACCGTGCTCGTTTTCGAGTTATTGACGAAAAACAGCCTGGAGCGATCGGTCCGGCGGTCGACGCGCGAAAGTTTCTAAGTCCGCTCTGCTCCGAATCATCGCTCCGGCGTCAAAAATCGTCGTAGGACAAAAAATCGCCACCCTATCTTGCAGGAAAAAATCCGGGGAACACGATGGCGTCGTCAAAAGTGCAGGTCGTCGAGCTCGTTTTCGAGAAAAAAAAAAAAAAATTCTCAAAATTCGACAAAAAAATAAAACGATCAGTGGACCGTGTAGAGAATATAAAACTGCATAAGAATCGTATAGACGAAAATTGGCGTTCACGTGCTCGTTTTTGTGGAAAAAATTAAAAAAGCTCTCAAACTTCGAGATAAAAAAAAAAAAAACCGTCTACCAGGTAGCCAACGGTAAACGGTACAAGTATCGTACGGGCGAAAACGAGCGTTACCGTGCTCGTTTTCGAGTTATTGACGAAAAACAGCCTGGAGCGATCGGTCCGGCGGTCGACGCGCGAAAGTTTCTAAGTCCGCTCTGCTCCGAATCATCGCTCCGGCGTCAAAAATCGTCGTAGGACAAAAAATCGCCACCCTATCTTGCAGGAAAAAATCCGGGGAACACGATGGCGTCGTCAAAAGTGCAGGTCGTCGAGCTCGTTTTCGAGAAAAAAAAAAAAAAATTCTCAAAATTCGACAAAAAAATAAAACGATCAGTGGACCGTGTAGAGAATCTAAAACTGCATAAGAATCGTATAGACCAAAATTGGCGTTCACGTGCTCGTTTTTGAGAAAAAAGTTAAAAAAGCTCTCAAAATTCGAGATAAAAAAAAAAAAAACCATCTACCAGGTAGCCAACGGTAAACGGTACAAGTATCGTACGGGCGAAAACGAGCGTTACCGTGCTCGTTTTCGAGTTATTGACGAAAAACAGCCTGGAGCGATCGGTCCGGCGGTCGACGCGCGAAAGTTTCTAAGTCCGCTCTGCTCCGAAACACCGCTCCGGCGTCAAAAATCGTCGTAGGACAAAAAATAGACACGCTATCTTGCAGGAAAAAATCCGGGGAACACGATGGCGTCGTCAAAAGTGCAGGTCGTCGAGCTCGTTTTCGAGAAAAAAAAAAAAAAATTCTCAAAATTCGACAAAAAAATAAAACGATCAGTGGACCGTGTAGAGAATATAAAACTGCATAAGAATCGTATAGACGAAAATTGGCGTTCACGTGCTCGTTTTTGTGGAAAAAATTAAAAAAGCTCTCAAAATTCGAGATAAAAAAAAAAAAAACCATCTACCAGGTAGCCATCGGTAAACGGTACAAGTATCGTACGGGCGAAAACGAGCGTTACCGTGCTCGTTTTCGAGTTATTGACGAAAAACAGCCTGGAGCGATCGGTCCGGCGGTCGACGCGCGAAAGTTTCTAAGTCCGCTCTGCTCCGAAACACCGCTCCGGCGTCAAAAATCGTCGTAGGACAAAAAATAGACACGCTATCTTGCAGGAAAAAATCCGGGGAACACGATGGCGTCGTCAAAAGTGCAGGTCGTCGAGCTCGTTTTCGAGAAAAAAAAAAAAAAATTCTCAAAATTCGACAAAAAAATAAAACGATCAGTGGACCGTGTAGAGAATCTAAAACTGCATAAGAATCGTATAGACGAAAATTGGCCTTAACGTGCTGGTTTTCGAGTTATTGACGATAAGCCGGTATATATATGTCCGAGATAAAAAAAACGTCTATAAAAAAAGATAGGGACAGTGGGAATCTCCTATACTATCACGGGCGTGTATTCTCCTACTAGTTTGATGGTTGCTGTTGCATAAACCACCGACTGTTTGGCCCGCCGTTTAACCGCGCAGTTTAAAATTGCAACACAATGTTGGTGTCGCTCCGGATCGAAAAAATGGAAAAACGACATACTTTACGCATAGGGGCGGCTGATCTTAACATATTTTGTCAATGTCATCTTCCCAGTGACCCTAGGAAGGAGTTTGCCGTTGCACGTTTTCCTATTAAAAAGTAATTAGTGTACAAAAATTTTCGTGAAGCAAAAAACAAGAATATGAAAGTACGTTCCATGAGCATTACGGTGAATAAAACAGAAATTAAAAAATTCCCGAGGGGTTGAACAGCATCATATTGAATTCGTTTTGCTGACTGGGGTCTGCGCCCCCCAGACCCCCGCTACACTAGCCCAGACCAAACCCACTTTGTAATAGTGGTATCATATTAAATTGAACAGCATCGTACTTAATTCGTTTTGCTGAATGGGGGGCTGCGCCCCCCAAACCCCCGCTACACTAGCCCAGACCTAACCCATTTTGTAATAGCGGTATCAAATTAAATTGAACAGCATCGTACTAAATTCGTTTTGCTGACTGGGGGGCTGCGCCCCCCAGACCCCCGCAACACTAGCCCGGACCTAACCCACTTTGTAATAGCGGTATCATATTAAATTGAACAGCATCGTACTAAATTCGTTTTGCTGAATGGGGGGCTGCGCCCCCCAAACCCCCGCTACACTAGCCCAGACCTAACCCATTTTGTAATAGCGGTATCAAATTAAATTGAACAGCATCATATTGAATTCGTTTTGCTGACTGGGGTCTGCGCCCCCCAGACCCCCGCTACAATAGCCCAGACCTAACCCACTTTGTAATAGTGGTATCATATTAAATTGAACAGCATCGTACTTAATTCGTTTTGCTGAATGGGGGGCTGCGCCCCCCAAACCCCCGCTACACTAGCCCAGACCTAACCCATTTTGTAATAGCGGTATCAAATTAAATTGAACAGCATCGTACTAAATTCGTTTTGCTGACAGGGGTCTGCGCCCCCCAGACCCCCGCTACACTAGCCCAGACCTAACCCCCTTTGTAATAGCGGTATCATATTAAATTGAACAGCATCATATTGAATTCGTTTTGCTGACTGGGGTCTGCGCGCCCCAGACCCCCGCAACACTAGCCCGGACCTAACCCACTTTGTAATAGCGGTATCACATTAAATTGAACAGCATCGTACTAAATTCGTTTTGCTGAATGGGGGGCTGCGCCCCCCAAACCCCCGCTACACTAGCCCAGACCTAACCCATTTTGTAATAGCGGTATCAAACTAAATTGAACAGCATCATATTGAATTCGTTTTGCTGACTGGGGTCTGCGCCCCCCCGACCCCCGCTACAATAGCCCAGACCTAACCCACTTTGTAATAGTGGTATCATATTAAATTGAACAGCATCGTACTTAATTCGTTTTGCTGAATGGGGGGCTGCGCCCCCCAAACCCCCGCTACACTAGCCCAGACCTAACCCATTTTGTAATAGCGGTATCAAATTAAATTGAACAGCATCGTACTAAATTCGTTTTGCTGACAGGGGTCTGCGCCCCCCAGACCCCCGCTACACTAGCCCAGACCTAACCCCCTTTGTAATAGCGGTATCATATTAAATTGAACAGCATCATATTGAATTCGTTTTGCTGACTGGGGTCTGCGCGCCCCAGACCCCCGCAACACTAGCCCGGACCTAACCCACTTTGTAATAGCGGTATCATATTAAATTGAACAGCATCGTACTAAATTCGTTTTGCTGAATGGGGGGCTGCGCCCCCCAAACCCCCGCTACACTAGCCCAGACCTAACCCATTTTGTAATAGCGGTATCAAATTAAATTGAACAGCATCATATTGAATTCGTTTTGCTGACTGGGGTCTGCGCCCCCCAGACCCCCGCTATACTAGCCCAGACCTAACCCACTTTGTAATAGTGGTATCATATTAAATTGAACAGCATCGTACATAATTCGTTTTGCTGAATGGGGGGCTGCGCCCCCCAAACCCCCGCTACACTAGCCCAGACCTAACCCATTTTGTAATAGCTGTATCAAATTAAATTGAACAGCATCATATTGAATTCGTTTTGCTGACAGGGGTCTGCGCCCCCCAGACCCCCGCTACACTAGCCCAGACCTAACCCACTTTGTAATAGTGGTATCATATTAAATTGAACAGCATCGTACATAATTCGTTTTGCTGAATGGGGGGCTGCGCCCCCCAAACCCCCGCTACACTAGCCCAGACCTAACCCATTTTGTAATAGCGGTATCAAATTAAATTGAACAGCATCATATTGAATTCGTTTTGCTGACTGGGGTCTGCGCCCCCCAAACCCCCGCTACACTAGCCCAGACCTAACCCATTTTGTAATAGCGGTATCAAATTAAATTGAACAGCATCATATTGAATTCGTTTTGCTGACTGGGGTCTGCGCCCCCCAAACCCCCGCTACACCAGCCCAGACCTAACCCATTTTGTAATAGCGGTATCAAATTAAATTGAGCAGCATCATATTGAATTCGTTTTGCTGACAGGGGTCTGCGCCCCCCAGACCCCCGCTACACTAGCCCAGACCTAACCCCCTTTGTAATAGCGGTATCATATTAAATTGAACAGCATCATATTGAATTCGTTTTGCTGACTGGGGTCTGCGCGCCCCAAACCCCCGCAACACTGGCCCAGACCTAGCCCATTTTGTAATGACTGTATTGGAACTGCGTTAGGGCTAGTTTAGAATTGGTTAGGTGAAGTAATGCGGAGAGCAGTTTCGCCTGCGTCCCGGGATGCTTGTTGGCATGAGTGGTGTCTGAATGAGTAAAGACGGATGAGACACTTGTGGGGTATGGTGAGTCAGATTCCCAAACTACCCATATATTCTTCTGAGGCATGGGTGCCTATCCAAGGATCTCCTTCGGTATCTAAAACAGAAATAAAAAAAAAAAAAAAAAAAAAAAAAAAAAAATGAATATGGACTGTGTTAGGACTGAATTGGATAAGGTCTGGGTTACGTCTCGGTTAGGTCTGAGTTAGGACTGGTTTAAGACTGGGTTAGGACTGGGTTAGGACTGGGTTAGGACTGGGTTAGGTCTGGGTTAGGACTGGGTTAGGTCTGGGTTAGGTCTGGGTTAGGACTGGGTTAGGTCTGGGTTAGGACTGGGTTAGGACTGGGTTAGGTCTGGGTTAGGTCTGGGTTAGGTCTGGGTTAGGACTGGGTTAGGACTGGGTTACGACTGGGTTAGGTCTGGGTTACGACTGGGTTAGGTCTGGGTTACGACTGGGTTAGGTCTGGGTTACGACTGGGTTAGGTCTGGGTTACGACTGGGTTAGGATTGGGTTAGGTCTGGTTTAGGACTGGGTTAGGTCTAGGTTAGGACTGGGTTAGGTCTGGGTTAGGTCTGGGTTAGGACTGGGTTAGGTCTGGGTTAGGACTGGGTTAGTACTGGGTTAGGACTGGGTTAGGTCTGGGTTAGGTCTGGGTTATTTCTGGGTTAGGTCTGGGTTAGGTCTGGGTTAGGTCTGGGTTAGGGCTGGGTTAGGTCTGGGTTAGGTCTGGGTCAGGTCTGGGGTATTTCTGGGTTAGGACTGGGTTAGGTCTGGGTTAGGTCTGGGTTATTTCTGGGTTAGGTCTGGGTTAGGTCTGGGTTAGGTCTGGGTTAGGTCTGGGTTAGGACTGGGTTAGGTCTGGGTTAGGACTGGGTTAGGTCTGGGTTAGGTCTGGGTTAGGTCTGGGTTAGGTCTGGGTTATTTCTGGGTTAGGTCTGGGTTAGGTCTGGGTTAGGTCTGGGTTAGGGCTGGGTTAGGTCTGGGTTAGGTCTGGGTCAGGTCTGGGGTATTTCTGGGTTAGGACTGGGTTAGGTCTGGGTTAGGACTGGGTTAGGTCTGGGTTAGGACTGGGTTAGGACTGGGTTAGGTCTGGGTTAGGTCTGGGTTAGGTTTGGGTTAGGACTGGGTAGGTTCTGGGTTAGGACTTGGTTAGGACTGGGTTAGGACTGTGTTAGGACTGGGTTAGGTCTGGGTTAGGTCTGGGTTAGGACTGGGTTAGGTCTGGGTTAGGACTGGGTTAGGACTGGGTTAGGTCTGGGTTAGGTCTGGGTTAGGACTGGGTTAGGTCTGGGTTAGGACTGGGTTAGGTCTGGGTTAGTACTGGATTTGGTTAGGTCTGGGTTAGGTCTGGGTTAGGTCTGGGTTAGGACTGGGTTAGGACTGGGTTAGGTCTGGGTTAGGACTGGGTTAGGACTGGGTTAGGACTGGGTTAGGTCTGGGTTAGGTCTGGGTTATTTCTGGGTTAGGTCTGGGTTAGGTCTGGGTTAGGTCTGGGTTAGGTCTGGGTTAGGTCTGGGTTAGGACTGGGTTAGGACTGGGTTAGGTCTGGGTTAGGTCTGGGTTAGGACTGGGTTAGGTCTGGGTTAGGACTGGGTTAGGTCTGGGTTAGGTCTGGGTTCGGTCTGGGTTAGGACTGGGTTAGGTCTGGGTTAGGTCTGGGTTAGGTCTGGGTTAGGTCTGGGTTAGGACTGGGTTAGGACTGGGTTAGGACTGGGTTAGGTCTGGGTTAGGTCTGGGTTATTTCTGGGTTAGGACTGGGTTAGGACTGGGTTAGGACTGGGTTAGGTCTGGGTTAGGTCTGGGTTAGGTCTGAGTTAGGTCTGG
>NC_135137.1:115000-125000 GCF_051014445.1 Colletes latitarsis
CTTTGTAGAGTATTGTAAGTATGCGGGATTTGATCCCCCATTCTTGATGTGCTACTCTTCTTAGGGTTATGACGAATTTTGAGACTTTGTCTCTTACGTGCTGTGCGTGTTGGATGAAGCTCAGCTGTTCATCCACTATTATTCCAAGGTATTTGGTTTGTTTTACAAACCTGACCCTGTTGTTGCCTATTTGTATTGTAGGTGGTCTATCCCTGTTCAGCTTCCCCTTGACCAGCAAGGCTTGTGTTTTTGCTACTGATACTTTTAGCTTGTTAAGCTTGCACCATTCTTCTAATATGTTGGTGGCCCTTGCTCCGGTGGTTTCCAGTCCATTTCGTGAATCTGCCTTGATAAGTATGGCTAAATCATCCGCATACGCGATCACTTCGAGGTCCCTGCCCTCGAAGGTGTCGCTGTATTTCCTCAGTAAGGTGTCCATGCACCAACACCACGCTTTGGGTCCGATGATGGATCCCTGTGGACAGCCTTTTCTCATGCGGGTTTTGATTTCCTCGTACTTGGACTTTACTATTATATTTCTTCTCTTGAAGTAACTCTTTATTAGGTTGACCATCTGGCTACTGCATTCTGCATCCACTAGTCGTTTTATTATTGCGGGCCACCATAAATTGTCGAATGCCCCTTCGATGTCGACGAAGAGGGCAACTACGTATTTCCTGTCTGTTCCCTTAGCTCCCCTTTTCAAGCTCAGAAGGGCGTCTTCGGTGGATTTTCGGCTTTTAAAGCCGTACTGATTTGGGTGTTCCAGCCCCTTTTCTTGGTATTGTTTGTCCACTCTCGCTATTATTATTCTCTCGAATATTTTTCCGATCACTGATAGGAGAGCTATGGGTCGATAGGAGCTTACACTTCCTCGGTCTCGATCCTTTCCTTTTGGAAGTATCCGTAAAAGTGCTGTTTTCCATTCCTCTGGAAAGGTGGAATCTTTGAGGCACTTGTTATAAATCTGGATCATGGTCTGCTCATTTTGGTCGATGAATCTCTTTATTATCTCTGGTTTGATTCCGTCTAATCCGGGCGCTTTCTTATTCTTACATTTCTTCACTGCTTTTCTTAGCTCATTTGTGGAGATTTCGTTTTCCATGTTCGCGTTTGTATAGTTTCTTATTTCATCCCTAATTTCCTGATGTGCTCTCGTTTCTGGAGTGTCGTCTCCTTGTGGCACTACTTTTCTTAGTATTGTTTCCATCGTGTCTTTCCACGACATGGTGATGGTCCCGTCTGGAAGTGTTAAGGATGAAGTTGGTTGTTCGGTGCTTAGCTTCTCCCGGATTATCTTATATACCAGGCTCCAAGGGTCTCTGTTTCCTTCGGTGTTTACAAAGTTCTTCCATGATTCTGCTTTCCGTTCCTTTATCCTCTTTACGTAGAGGTTCCGTGTTGTTCTGTACTGGTTTTCTAGTTGTTCTCTGCTGTGTGTGATATTGAGTCGTCTAGCTCGGGCTAGTTGTCTTCTGGCTCTAGTGGCTTGCTTTCTAAGATCTGCGAGTTCTTCCGTCCACCAGGGTATCCTGTTTGGACGGTTTCGTATTTTTGGTATTGCTATGTCACTAGCATCTCTAATCACTCTGGCAAGTTTCTTTGCGGCTCTTTCTGGTGTCAGTGTTTCTATTTGTCGCGTAAAGTTGTCGGTGATTTTGTTTCCTATCTCCGTTCCAAATCTCTCCCAGTCCGCTTTCCGGATATTGTATCCGCTGCGGTGGGAGAGCTGGATATCGGCGGTGCTTGGGTCCTCTATTTTCGTGATTATCAGACTGTGGTCGCTGACATTGCAGTCAGGCGCCACTTTCCATGTTATGTTGCTGCTGTTTAAGTTTGCTGTCGTCAATGTTATGTCTATGTTTGATTGTCCTCCTTGTGATAGGAAAGTTGGGGTTCGATCCGGTTTATTTAGCACTTGAAGGTTATTTTCGAGGATAAATTCCTCTACTCGTCGTCCTCTGTCGTCAGTGTTGCCAGAGTGCCAGAGTGCTGAGTGTGCATTTGTGTCTATGGTGAGTATGATCCTGCTGTTGTTTGCTATCTTGTCCAGAATTCTTTGAATTTGTTCTAGTATGGGGTTTATTTCCAGTGAGTATTGACAATATGCGTTGATTATGTAAAATTCCAAGTGTCCATATTTAATGTGTAGTGCCATTGTGTGTGGTGATTGTTCCAGGTCTATTGTGAATACTTCTATGTTTTTGTTTGCTATTATTGTCGCCACCCAAGGTGTTCCAGTGTTTGGTTGTATTATGGAAACGTTTGTGGAGTAACCTTTAACTTTGTTTCTGACCGTGTATGGTTCTTGGAGACATAGGATGTCGATGTTTTCGTTGTAGATTCTATTTAGTATGTTTGCTGCTGCTGCAGCCGACCTTTGAGCATTTATTTGTCCGATGATCATGTCCAGTTTATTTTAGATTTGACCAGCTCCATGTACTTTTGGTACACAGGGCAGGTTTTACTCCTAACCTCGTGGTCCGTGTCGCTCCTCTTGGAGCGAATGCAGTTTATGCACTGAGGCTTGTTCTTTTGTTTGCACTTGTCCTTCAAGTGCCCTTTTGATCCGCAAGTTTCGCAGAGCTGTTCTGGCGCATTACAGTTCTTCGCCACGTGTCCGTAACCGTGACACTTGAAACATCTTGTGATGTTTAGGAATTCTCTAACTCGATAAGTTCCCCACATCATATAGATTTTTCCTTTTCCGATTAGCTCTTTGAATTCTGCTGTTGGTGTCTCTACTATCCAGTTCACTTTTCCCTCCTTTGTTTTGAAGGAGTGCCTGAATATGACTTTTCCTTCTAGGGCTTTTTGCTGAGCTTCGCTGTGGTTTCTGAAGTTCTTTTCTATAAACTCTTTTTTCAGTTCTTCCATGGCGTGTTCCTTCTCCACGTCGTAGATCATTACTGCCGGATTTTGCTTTCGTGGCTCTTCGAGTCTAAGTCCCGCCTTTTGGAGCGAGATCCCATTTATCAATTCTACGTCTTGTTTTCCTTCCACTTCTACTATGACGCCTTTGTTTCGCATCTGGCGAATGTTCACTACGTGGAGTTTCGATCTTATATTTTTTAGCTCGTTAGTTAAGCTAGTTTTAATCTCCTCGTTTGTACGTGTGTCGTTGTCCCTTGCTGGTTTGACTAGGATCACTTCATGCGTTTTCCTTGGTGTTGGTCTCGTTGCTACTGGTGCAGTTCTTTGTGGGGCCGAACTGGGTGTTCCCTTTCCAGAGGCTACAGCTTGCGAATACGAGAGCGGTTCGCTCTTGTTTTGCACGCCTGCAGCCTTTAGTTGCGTGTTCTCGATTATGAGGTTATGGAGGATTTCCTCCATGTCTCCCCATCTCTTCATTATTGTTTTAATAGTCGTCTTACTGATCTTGTTCGTGTCGTTTAATAGGAAGTTTTCCAGTTCGGTTCTTTGTTCCTTTACTCGTTCCATGGTCGTTTTTCCTTGTTCGGTCTCGTTTTTTGTGTTTTGCTTTTTCTCTACGTGTTCCTGTTCCTCTATTTCGGTGATTTTTCGTTTCCTCGGTTGTTGTTGTACTTGTTGCTTTTTCTCCTCGTGTAAGGAGGAGAAAAAGTTCGTACAAACGAGCTCATCCGCGCTCATTTCACCCTCTGAGTCAGTTGAGCTACTGCTGCTTGAGGCACTATCCTTTTTGTTGCTAGGGTTCGTTTTCAAGAAGTCCTTTTTCGTTTTCGTTGCCTTAGTCGTTTCCTTTGTTTTGGTTTTGGTTTGTTGTAAAGAATCCATAAGTATTCCCACGAGTGTGGTCGGTTGTGAATACTGTCCAGGAAGAGCCGCCGTTCCTGGACAGGCCAGACACACTGTGCCCTGGGGCCGAGCGTGCCATCACCAGGGGGGCGGCAGGTACCCTAGTGTTTGCCGCTTGGGATTGGAGCTATCCCTCCAATCATTCATCCTATCGCCGCGTACAGTTTGCTTGGGATTCGGAGGCCGTTTATAGAGCTGCCATCCTCGCGGCCCGGGCGGTCAAGCCAAGGCCCTCGTTTCCTCTGCCGTCACGTACCATTGGCAAGGCCAGAAGAGGGGTTGTAAATGGGTCGTTGTGACGACCAACAGAGGATTTACGATCTGATTGCTCGGGTTCCTCGGGGTCGCTTCCCGTACTGCAGCATACTTGGTAGGCTGCGGTCCCTGAGTTCCTTTACCTTCTTAGGTTTTTTGTCTCTTCTTGGTAGCTGGTTTTGGTTGTCTTGTGTTGTTTCGTCCTTTCTAATTTTCCCTTTTTCTCTGTTTCAGGTTCCCCAGTTGGAGTTGGAGTTCCTGTTCGTTCTTCTCTTTTGTTTTCCGCTTTCTATGCGTAGATCGCCGCCTGGGATGGGCGAAGTGTGGTAGAAAGTGTCGACCACACTCACTTCATCCTGGCCTGGTGATCTCGCTGCGTTTTCCAGCCATTTCTGTTGGCATCTTGGTATCCCTCGTTGTCCATAGGTATATCGAAGAATCCCTCGGTGTCCTAATTTTCCCTCGGAGTCCCTCGGTGTCCTTAGATCCCTCAGGATCCTTCCATATCCCTCGGAGTCCCTCGGTGTCCCTCGATGTCCCACGATGTCCAATCCATTCCTAACCACCCTAATACCTGAGTTACCGCCAGGCGCCAGGTCCGAGGACCCTCGACCACGACGTTGAACTCCACATGGCTAATTCACGTGCCTGGAATGCATGCCGATCATGCACCGGTGCAGGATTTGCGCGCAGAGCTTTTCCGTATAATTGCACGTGTAGACAGGATTAGGCGGGTTGAAACAGCCATTGAAAATGACCGTTCACAGACAGTGGGTACACAGGCAAGCCCGCGTGACACTTCTTCCGGCCGCCTTCTTCCGCCCGCCTTTTTAGGGGCGTCGGTCGAGTAACCCCGGGTATAGACCCAACGACTGGTGTGTAGCCGAGTAGCCTACGCCACACTCCACTGTCTGCCCATATGGCCGATGGAAGGGGTGCACCACACCCCAACCTCTTGCCCATCTACACGCTTCCGCGCAATTCGGCCGTAGCCAACCGCAACGCTAACCATGTGGCCATTGTTCACCCGAAGGTGTCCTCTCACGCCCGTTAGGCCATGACCAATGTGGGATGGGGGGCCTAAAATCCTCCCTGCTAACCAGAGCCCCGTTGGCCGGCATAAATGCCGTTTCCAGCGTCCACCGCGAGGAGGAGGGGTTGGCACTTGCGATCCTGGTGCCGCATAGCAGAAGCTATACGCCCGGACGGCTTCTAGACGCCAGTAGATAGGGACAAGTATTGTCGCTTTGCCCTGAATGGGCCCTGGGATGCCTGTACCCTGCACGGAGGCTGGGCATACTCCCGGTACCAAGCGGTTTTTCTATCTACTTTCCGACGACAACGGCGAAGGGAAGCGTACGGTGTAGGTGTTCTACCGCACTCTGGGCTGGAAATACCCTGTCCTCGCCTTGCGGGTCTTTGGACAAGTTGAATCTACCCTTTCGGGAAGCAGCTCTCTTAGCCGACGCTCCAGGTTGCGAAGCAACCTGCAGCGTCGTTACCAGCGGGGGCCACGAGGAGGCGGAGCTGCCAGCTTTCGCTCGATTCCAGCAGGTTGGCACGAGCCGATTATTGCCTGCAACCACCGCAGCTTCTGTGGAGAAGTCTGCCTGCACCGGTGATCGCAGGTTATACTACCTTAGGAATGTCCCTCCGTTCTGTGTTGTCCTGTCCTTGTGGTCGTGTCCTTATCCTCGTACGTAGTCCGGTTGGTTGGTTGTGGGTGTAGCTGTGTGTGTGCGTATGTGTTGATGTGTGTCAGTGTACGTTGTCCTGATTCCTCTTGATGTGTCCTTCTTCTTTCTTGATGTTCCGATGCACTTTTAGTCCACTGCACTGTCCTCCCGATGCGCGCGCGTTGTTGACGGAAAAAAAAAAAAAAAAAAAAAAAAAAAAAAAAAAAAAAAAAAAAAAAACCGGTCTCGCGGTCGCGCGGTCACGCGGATTCGCGGGTTCGCGGTCTCGCGACGCCCGATTCGCGGTTTCGCGACGCACGGTCTCGCGGATTCGCGGGTTCGCGGTCTCGCGACGCCCGATTCGCGGTTTCGCGACGCACTACTCGCGGTTTCGCGGCGCACGGTCTCGCGGATTCGCGGTCTCGCGACGCCCGATGCGCGGTTTCGCGACGCACAACTCGCGGTTTCGCGGCGCACGGTCTCGCGGATTCGCGGTCTCGCGACTCGCCACTCGCGGTTTCGCGACGCACGGTCTCGCGGATTCGCGGATTCGCGGTTCCGCGACGCCCGATTCGCGGTTTCGCGACGCACTACTCGCGGTATCGCGGCGCGCGGTCTCGCGGATTCGCGGTCTCGCGACGCCCGATGCGCGGTTTCGCGACGCACAACTCGCGGTTCCGCGGCGCACGGTCTCGCGACTCGCCACTCGCGGTTTCGCGGCGCACGGTCTCGCGGACTCGCGGTCTCGCGACGCCCGATTCGTGGTTTCGCGACGCACAACTCGCGGTTTCGCGGTGCACGGTCTCGCGGATTCGCGGTCTCGCGGTTCGCGGATTTGCGGATTCGCGGGTCCGCAGTCCTCGGTACGCGGTGATACGTTGTCGCGGTTCGCGGTTCGCTGTTCGCGGTTCGCGGTTCGCGGTTCGCGGTTTCTCAATGCACGGCACTACACTTCACTTCACTTCACTTTGTTTTCCCTTCCTCTTCTTTCTTCTTTCTTCTTTCTTCTTTCTTCCTATTCATCTTCTTCTTGCTGCCATCCCACGTAGGCTGGGGTCTCTTTGGCCTTGAGCGAGGCTCGTGCGAAGTCGCGGAAGTGTCGGAAATTGGTTTTGGAAACCAACTCCGCATCCGCGACCGGCCATCCGCAGCCGTTAAGCCGCAGTGCCGTCTTCAAGACCGCCCTGGCCGCCTCGTGCCTCGGACAGTCGAGAAGTATGTGCTTCGGCGTTTCCTCGCCGGTCCCACATTCGCACATTGCAGTTTCACTCAGAGCGAAGGATCTGAGCTTCCACCTGAAGTTACCGTGACCACTAAGAAATTGCGTGACATAGTGGTCCGGTTCTATCCAGGTGGCCCGTGTTCTCTGCCGGACGTCTCCGAAGAACTCAAAGGTCGTCCGGCCATGGGTTGAAACCTGCCAACGCTCCTGCCAGGCGTCCAGCATTTCCGCCGCCGCCCTTCTTCTTTCTTCGCCGTAATCACGGCCTTCCTCTTCCTCGTTGCCGTTGTTTCGTCCTCTTCTTTCTTCCGTCCGAATCCAGTATCTTCTTGCCCTTTCTTCCACCACCAGGTCGATCGGGGGTACGCCCGCGATCACCGTTAGTGCGTCCGTGGCCGTCGTGCAATATGCCTTGGTGACTCGAAGGAGAGCCTGTCTCTGAGAACGAGCCAGCATCCGTCTTGCCGTTTTGTTCATCAGGTCGCTCCAGCCCGCCGCTGCGTACGTGGTTATGGGTACAAAGAGCCCCCCGTACAAGAGACGGAGTGCACGATGTCCCAGTCCCCAGTTCGCTTTGGCCACCTTCGCGAGACTGTTGAACAAACCTCTGCATTTCTCCGAAGTTGTCACGATATGCGTGTTCAACCGGAGTCCTTTCTCAAAATGTACTCCTAAGTACCTGATTGCTGGCTTCATTCTTATGCCTCTGCCGGAGATGCGGATGGTCGGTGGACGCGCTGCATCGAGCGATCCTTTGACCAAGAGCATCTCCGACTTTTCGGCTGAGAGTTCCAGCTTTCTCCTTCCGCACCACTCGGACATTGCCGTGGCGACCCCCTGGCCCTTCCTTCTCAGCTCCTCTCTCGAGTTGCCGGAAATCACGACCAGGACGTCGTCCGCATAGGCAACCGGTTCACATTCCAGCTCGTCGGATGTGAGAACCGCCAGCAGGTCATCGAAAATTAGGTTCCAAAAACTTGGACCCAATATCGAGCCCTGCGGGCAGCCTCTGGTAACGGGTTTCCGGACTGAGTCTTGTTTCCCCACGATCTGCACTGCCCTCTCCGAGAAGTAACTTTCCACTAGCCTGTATAGGTTTCGTGGGCAGTCCCTCCTCTTGAGTTCGTACAGGACATTTGGCCACCATACGTTATCGAAAGCGCCCGAAATATCGAACGCTATCGCTATCACGTATTTTGCCTCCGCGAATTCCCTTTCCCTAAGAATACTACGAAATTTAACGATCGCCTCCTCCGTCGACCGTCCAGGTTTAAACCCGTATTGTCGGTCGGAGGTTAGGTCATGATCGAGGAAAATACTCGCGAGTCTGTTCGCCATCAGTCGTTCGAGCAGCTTCCCTACCATTGAAAGCAGGCAAACTGGCCGATACGACTTCGGGTTACTCCTATCCTTGTCCGGACCCTTGGGTATTGTAATGATGGTACCCACCTTCCAACGAGCTGGGAATACTCCCCATTCGAGGCATCCGTTACAGAGCCTGAGGAGCTCCTCGTGGAGACATCCCCAGGATTTCTGGATAACTTCCACCTCGATCCTGTCCGGCCCCGGACATTTACCTTTTCTGAGGCGCGTTACAGCGGCACTCAGGTCTTCCCACTGGAATGGGGGGCTGTCCTCCGTTGTTGGCTGGATTCGGACTTCCAGGCGTGTCCTTGCTTGTTCTGGGGTGTCTGTCTCCGTGTCGTCCTCCGGGACGAGCGCCGTCAACATCGCTTCCGCGGTTGATCTCCACGAGGTCGTATGACCCCCGTGCGGCAGTTTAATCGAGGAAGTGGCTTCCTCCCTCCTGAGTTTCCCCAGGGATGTCTTCGTTGCGACACCCCAGACCTCCTGGTTTCCTTGGCTGGTGACGAACTGGCGCCATGAGCGGTTCTTCTCGCTCGTCACCTTTTTCGTATAGGTTCTCCTGAACCGTCGGTATTCCTGTTTCAGTATCTCCCTCGTCGGGGGATCGTGTGTCCCCTGGTACAGTCTTCTTGCCCTGTAGGTTGCCCTCTTCATCCTTGTCAGTTCCTCTGTCCACCACGGTACAGATTTCTGGTGCCATATCTTTTTGGGCATTGCCGCTTCGCAGGCGGTCAATATTACCCGCTCCATGGTTTCCGCCATTGCCTCGACGTCTTGCCGACTGTTTAGGTCGGCGTTCGTCAAGGAGCGCTTCTCCTGGATGAGTGTCCTCTGGAGCTTGTTCCAGTCGGCCTTCCTGGTGTTGTACCGTGGCTGTAGGGGCGGCGGCTGTCCTCTTCGCGTGCCGAGGTTCAGGCGTGTCTCCAGGATTCTATGATCACTGGAGGTTCCGTCCTCGTACACTTTCCAGCCGTGTACGAGCGGTATAGCTTCCCAGGTTGCGAGAGTGACGTCGATATTCGACGATCCTCGCGTATTCTCAAACGTGGTGGGATGTCCCGCCTCGTTCAGCACTAACAAGTTATGTCTAATGAGTAATTCCTCTAGTAGTTCCCCACGTTCGTCGGTGACTCTACTGTTCCATACATGCGACTTCGCGTTCGCGTCCGCGCCTATTATAATTCTTTTCCCCCTTAGCCTTGTTAGTACTGTGTCGAGGTGGGCTAGCCCGAGTTCAATATTTTCCGACGGCGGAAAGTATTGACTCACTACGTACAGTTCCGTGCTACCGTCGAAGAGCTGAACACAGACGCAATGCGTTGTGCACAAGTCTGCGATTTTGAGCACGGAAAACTTCCTATTCCTCACGCATACGGCCGCGAGCGGCGGTTCGTCTGCGTGGTTGTGAAAAACTATCGTAGCGCCCGTCCCGAAACCTGGGATAACTCTCTTGAAACTATACGGTTCCTGCATAAGCAGGATATCCGCATTGGTTTCTTCCATTTGTCGCCTGACCTCATGCGGCACGACTTTTGATCGCTGCATGTTAAGCTGCAGGATCGTGAATCCTCTTCCGTCTGTGGCAGGGTTATTATGCATAACTGGTCCTGCTTACAGACCACTGGACTGCCTTCTCGTAACCCGGGCACGTCGCGCTGGAAGCGGCGTGGTCTCCCTTCTTACCAGCCCGTTTGCAGTTCAC
>NC_135137.1:130000-132500 GCF_051014445.1 Colletes latitarsis
GCTGGTCGTCGTTAGTCGCGCGAGCAACGGATGGCCGCACAATCGACGCGTCGTCGTTTGCGATTATTCGCCTCACGTTAGCCATGAGTATGTATATTATTCATTTACGAACGAACGCGGCAGCGTCCATCGGTTGCTCGATGAAATCGATGCGATAAACTACAGCCGTCTCGGCTGGTCGTCGTTAGTCGCGCGAGCAACGATGGCCGCAAAATCGACGCGTCGTCGTTTGCGATTATTCGCCTCAAGTTAGCCATGAGTATGTATAACATTCATTTACGAACGAACGCGGCAGCGTCCATCGGTTGCTCGATGAAATCGATGCGATAAACTACAGCCGTTTCGGCTGGTCGTCGTTAGTCGCGCGAGCAACGATGGCCGCAAAATCGACGCGTCGTCGTTTGCGATTATTCGCCTCAAGTTAGCCATGAGTATGTATATTATTCATTTACGAACGAACGCGGCAGCGTCCATCGGTTGCTCGATGAAATCGATGCGATAAACTACAGCCGTTTCGGCTGGTCGTCGTTAGTCGCGCGAGCAACGATGGCCGCAAAATCGACGCGTCGTCGTTTGCGATTATTCGCCTCAAGTTAGCCATGAGTATGTATATTATTCATTTACGAACGAACGCGGCAGCGTCCATCGGTTGCTCGATGAAATCGATGCGATAAACTACAGCCGTTTCGGCTGGTCGTCGTTAGTCGCGCGAGCAACGATGGCCGCAAAATCGACGCGTCGTCGTTTGCGATTATTCGCCTCAAGTTAGCCATGAGTATGTATATTATTCATTTACGAACGAACGCGGCAGCGTCCACCGGTTGCTCGATGAAATCGATGCGATAAACTACAGCCGTCTCGGCTGGTCGTCGTTAGTCGCGCGAGCAACGATGGCCGCAAAATCGACGCGTCGTCGTTTGCGATTATTCGCCTCTGGCTATCCGTGAGTATGTATAATATTCATATACGAACGAACGCGGCAGCGCCCATCGGTTGCTCGATGAAATCGATGCGATAAACTACAGCCTTCTCGGCTGGTCGTCGTTAGTCGCGCGAGCAACGATGGCCGCAAAATCGACGCGTCGTCGTTTGCGATCATTCGCCTCAGGCTATCCGTGAGTATGTATAATATTCATTTACGAACGAACGCGGCAGCGTCCATCGGTTGCTCGATGAAATCGATGCGATAAACTACAGCCGTTTCGGCTGGTCGTCGTTAGTCGCGCGAGCAACGATGGCCGCAAAATCGACGCGTCGTCGTTTGCGATCATTCGCCTCAGGCTATCCGTGAGTATGTATAACATTCATTTACGAACGAACGCGGCAGCGTCCATCGGTTGCTCGATGAAATCGATGCGATAAACTACAGCCGTCTCGGCTGATCGTCGTTAGTCGCGCGAGCAACGATGGCCGCACAATCGACGCGTCGTCGTTTGCGATTATTCGCCTCAGGCTATCCGTGAGTATGTATAACATTCATTTACGAACGAACGCGGCAGCGTCCATCGGTTGCTCGATGAAATCGATGCGATAAACTACAGCCGTCTCGGCTGATCGTCGTTAGTCGCGCGAGCAACGATGGCCGCACAATCGACGCGTCGTCGTTTGCGATTATTCGCCTCAGGCTATCCGTGAGTATGTATAACATTCATTTACGAACGAACGCGGCAGCGTCCATCGGTTGCTCGATGAAATCGATGCGATAAACTACAGCCGTCTCGGCTGATCGTCGTTAGTCGCGCGAGCAACGATGGCCGCACAATCGACGCGTCGTCGTTTGCGATTATTCGCCTCAGGCTATCCGTGAGTATGTATAACATTCATTTACGAACGAACGCGGCAGCGTCCATCGGTTGCTCGATGAAATCGATGCGATAAACTACAGCCTTCTCGGCTGGTCGTCGTTAGTCGCGCGAGCAACGATGGCCGCACAATCGACGCGTTGTCGTTCGTTTGCGATTCGCTTCAGGCTACCCGTAAGGATGTATATTATTTTATTACTTCCTCGCCGTCATCAGGACGTTTCGTTCGGAGCACGACGACGAGCACACACGCCACCGGGCAAAGCGGGATACGCAAGTTCAAACCGTAAAGGAACGTCGCGAAACGATGTTCGACGGCGTCTCGTTCCTCGGCTGTAGATCCTTGGGCGCTTTGTTTCGGCCCCTGCGCGTTGTGTGTGACAATCGGTCGTCGTCTCCTCTTCGAGCGAGCGCAACGTAAACAGCCAGCATCGTATCTCCGACCGAGACGCGTATATAATGGAAAAATTGACGGCGGGTGACATCCTCGATCGTCGCAACGATGGGTCTTATTTTCTCTTCTCCTCCTCTTTCTTTCGTTAGTAATGGACGTTTTTTTGTTTTTGTTCGAGATCTTTGTTTAGTAATGGACGTTTTTGTGTTATGTTCTTTCGTTTCTTTGTTCGTTTCGACCCAATCGTGTAAACGACGACGCGCGTCACCTCACGCCAGCATCGATCTACCATTAATACGGCGAT
>NC_135137.1:135000-150000 GCF_051014445.1 Colletes latitarsis
CTCTCTTATATTTGCTTTTTCTCGACAGAGTCACCACCAACTCTCTCTCGTTTATATTTGCTTTTTCTCGACAGAGAAACCACCAACTCTCTCGTTTATATTTGCTTTTTCTCGACAGAGTCACCACCAAACTCTCTCGTTTCGTATTTTACTTCACAACAGAACATTATTGTATAATGGTATCCCACAACGACAAAGTACGTAGAGCTGCGCTCATGCTGAACATCTCGGGCACTTATTCACGCTGGGCATCGATCGTGGAAGCACGTATTGCCAGGCCCGAAGACTAAGCATTCATGCTGGACAAAAACGAGAAAGCGCGTATGTGCTGGTCGAGAAAGCACGTATTCGGCGCCGTACTGTTATGTCGAGGTCAGACACCTGTATTTCATTCTTTGCTCACTTTCCAGAGTACGAACCGTAGTTCCATACAATTTTTGCCTTTTAAGCTACGCTCCGTAGAGTGTAGTGCCAGTTTATGGTTTTCACAAAATTTTCAATCGCTCGGACTGAAGAGTTGATGCTCGGATAGTACGAGTATACATATTTTAAACGTATACAAGTCACCAACGTCACTCGAGACGCTTATACCACTTCAAGAGCCATTCGGTCAAAGACACCGACTCGTGGCAATGCAGTGTGGAGAAAGTCTGGAACGAGCACGATACAGAACAGTCAGGATGAAATCCCGAGGAGCGACGACTGCTTCTCAACCGAGGTCGAAGAATAGCCGTACGCTCGACGCTGCCCCGACCGACTCGACCGGACCGTCGCTTCTCTTATAGGTACCGAGGCGCCCGCCGGAACGCCGGCGACGCACGGGCTTACGCACGGCCGCTTATGGGGGGAACCGCGCGACCCAACCGCCCGCCCGAACGGCCTGTTATAACTTAGAGCGAAAACCAACACCTGTAATTTCCTTAATAATTGAGCTAGGGCAAAAAAAAAAAACGCTATCTTGTAGGAAAAAAGCAGGGGAACACGATGCCGTCGTTAAAAATATAGATTGCCGTGCTCGTTTTCGAGAAAAAAATGAAAAAATGGTCAAAATCGTCGCAGGACAAAAACTCGACACGCTATCTTGTAGGCAAAAATTAGACGAATTCAAAACCGTAGTTAAAAATATCGGTCGTCGCGCTAGTTTTCGAGAAAAAAACAAAAACGTTCAAAAAATTCGAGATAAAAAAAAAAAAACCAGCCTACCAGATAGAAAAAATTACACTGAACAAATATCATATAGGTCAAAATATGTGTTAGCGTACTAGTTTTCGAGATATAGACGAAAAACCGTCGCCGCCGATCGGTACGTCGGTCGATGCGAAAGCACCGCGCGACCGAGCGCCCGCCTAAAAGACCAGTTCGAACATACCGAAAAATCAAGAAACCGTAACTTCCTTAATAATTGAGCTAGGACAAAAAATCGACACGCTATCTTGCAGGAAAAAATCCGGGGAACACGATGGCGTCGTCAAAAGTGCAGGTCGTCGAGCTCGTTTTCGAGAAAAAAAAAAAAAAATTCTCAAAATTCGACAAAAAAATAAAACGATCATTGGACCGTGTAGAGAATCTAAAACTGCATAAGAATCGTATAGACCAAAATTGGCCTTAACGTGCTGGTTTTCGAGTTATTGACGATAAGCCGGTATATATATGTCCGAGATAAAAAAAAAGATAGGGACAGTGGGAATCTCCTATACTATCACGGGCGTGTATTCTCCTACTAGTTTGATGGTTGCTGTTGCATAAACCACCGACTGTTTGGCCCGCCGTTTAACCGCGCGGTTTAAAATTGCAACACAATGTTGGTGTCGCTCCGGGGTGAAAAAATGGAAAAACGACATACTTTACGCATAGGGGCGGCTGATCTTAACATATTTTGTCATGTCACCACCCCAGTGACTCTAAGACGGATTTTGCCGTCGCACGTTTTTTTATTAAAAAGTTATTAGTATATAGAAGATTTCGTTAAGCAAAAAGACACGAATATGGGAGTAGGACAAAAAATCGCCAGCCTATCTTGCAGGAAAAAATCCGGGGAACACGATGGCGTCGTCAAAAGTGCAGGTCGTCGAGCTAGTTTTCGAGAAAAAAAAAAAAAAATTCTCAAAACTCGACAAAAAAATAAAACGATCAGTGGACCGTGTAGAGAATCTAAAACTGCATAAGAATCGTATAGACCAAAATTGGCGTTCACGTGCTCGTTTTTGAGAAAAAAGTTAAAAAAGCTCTCAAAATTCGAGATAAAAAAAAAAAAACCATCTACCAGGTAGCCAACGGTAAACGGTACAAGTATCGTACGGGCGAAAACGAGCGTTACCGTGCTCGTTTTCGAGTTATTGACGAAAAACAGCCTGGAGCGATCGGTCCGGCGGTCGACGCGCGAAAGTTTCTAAGTCCGCTTTGCTCCGAAACACCGCTCCGGCGTCAAAAATCGTCGTAGGACAAAAAATAGACACGCTATCTTGCAGGAAAAAATCCGGGGAACACGATGGCGTCGTCAAAAGTGCAGGTCGTCGAGCTCGTTTTCGAGAAAAAAAAAAAAAAATTCTCAAAATTCGACAAAAAAATAAAACGATCAGTGGACCGTGTAGAGAATATAAAACTGCATAAGAATCGTATAGACGAAAATTGGCGTTCACGTGCTCGTTTTTGTGGAAAAAATTAAAAAAGCTCTCAAACTTCGAGATAAAAAAAAAAAAAACCGTCTACCAGGTAGCCAACGGTAAACGGTACAAGTATCGTACGGGCGAAAACGAGCGTTACCGTGCTCGTTTTCGAGTTATTGACGAAAAACAGCCTGGAGCGATCGGTCCGGCGGTCGACGCGCGAAAGTTTCTAAGTCCGCTCTGCTCCGAATCATCGCTCCGGCGTCAAAAATCGTCGTAGGACAAAAAATCGCCACCCTATCTTGCAGGAAAAAATCCGGGGAACACGATGGCGTCGTCAAAAGTGCAGGTCGTCGAGCTCGTTTTCGAGAAAAAAAAAAAAAAATTCTCAAAATTCGACAAAAAAATAAAACGATCAGTGGACCGTGTAGAGAATATAAAACTGCATAAGAATCGTATAGACCAAAATTGGCGTTCACGTGCTCGTTTTTGAGAAAAAAGTTAAAAAAGCTCTCAAAATTCGAGATAAAAAAAAAAAAAACCATCTACCAGGTAGCCAACGGTAAACGGTACAAGTATCGTACGGGCGAAAACGAGCGTTACCGTGCTCGTTTTCGAGTTATTGACGAAAAACAGCCTGGAGCGATCGGTCCGGCGGTCGACGCGCGAAAGTTTCTAAGTCCGCTCTGCTCCGAAACACCGCTCCGGCGTCAAAAATCGTCGTAGGACAAAAAATAGACACGCTATCTTGCAGGAAAAAATCCGGGGAACACGATGGCGTCGTCAAAAGTGCAGGTCGTCGAGCTCGTTTTCGAGAAAAAAAAAAAAAAATTCTCAAAATTCGACAAAAAAATAAAACGATCAGTGGACCGTGTAGAGAATATAAAACTGCATAAGAATCGTATAGACCAAAATTGGCGTTCACGTGCTCGTTTTTGTGGAAAAAATTAAAAAAGCTCTCAAAATTCGAGATAAAAAAAAAAAAAACCATCTACCAGGTAGCCAACGGTAAACGGTACAAGTATCGTACGGGCGAAAACGAGCGTTACCGTGCTCGTTTTCGAGTTATTGACGAAAAACAGCCTGGAGCGATCGGTCCGGCGGTCGACGCGCGAAAGTTTCTAAGTCCGCTCTGCTCCGAAACACCGCTCCGGCGTCAAAAATCGTCGTAGGACAAAAAATAGACACGCTATCTTGCAGGAAAAAATCCGGGGAACACGATGGCGTCGTCAAAAGTGCAGGTCGTCGAGCTCGTTTTCGAGAAAAAAAAAACAAAATTCTCAAAATTCGACAAAAAAATAAAACGATCAGTGGACCGTGTAGAGAATATAAAACTGCATAAGAATCGTATAGACGAAAATTGGCGTTCACGTGCTCGTTTTTGTGGAAAAAATTAAAAAAGCTCTCAAACTTCGAGATAAAAAAAAAAAAAACCGTCTACCAGGTAGCCAACGGTAAACGGTACAAGTATCGTACGGGCGAAAACGAGCGTTACCGTGCTCGTTTTCGAGTTATTGACGAAAAACAGCCTGGAGCGATCGGTCCGGCGGTCGACGCGCGAAAGTTTCTAAGTCCGCTCTGCTCCGAAACACCGCTCCGGCGTCAAAAATCGTCGTAGGACAAAAAATCGCCACCCTATCTTGCAGGAAAAAATCCGGGGAACACGATGGCGTCGTCAAAAGTGCAGGTCGTCGAGCTAGTTTTCGAGAAAAAAAAAAAAAAATTCTCAAAACTCGACAAAAAAATAAAACGATCAGTGGACCGTGTAGAGAATCTAAAACTGCATAAGAATCGTATAGACCAAAATTGGCGTTCACGTGCTCGTTTTTGAGAAAAAAGTTAAAAAAGCTCTCAAAATTCGAGATAAAAAAAAAAAAAACCATCTACCAGGTAGCCAACGGTAAACGGTACAAGTATCGTACGGGCGAAAACGAGCGTTACCGTGCTCGTTTTCGAGTTATTGACGAAAAACAGCCTGGAGCGATCGGTCCGGCGGTCGACGCGCGAAAGTTTCTAAGTCCGCTCTGCTCCGAAACACCGCTCCGGCGTCAAAAATCGTCGTAGGACAAAAAATAGACACGCTATCTTGCAGGAAAAAATCCGGGGAACACGATGGCGTCGTCAAAAGTGCAGGTCGTCGAGCTCGTTTTCGAGAAAAAAAAAAAAAAATTCTCAAAATTCGACAAAAAAATAAAACGATCAGTGGACCGTGTAGAGAATATAAAACTGCATAAGAATCGTATAGACGAAAATTGGCGTTCACGTGCTCGTTTTTGTGGAAAAAATTAAAAAAGCTCTCAAACTTCGAGATAAAAAAAAAAAAAACCGTCTACCAGGTAGCCAACGGTAAACGGTACAAGTATCGTACGGGCGAAAACGAGCGTTACCGTGCTCGTTTTCGAGTTATTGACGAAAAACAGCCTGGAGCGATCGGTCCGGCGGTCGACGCGCGAAAGTTTCTAAGTCCGCTCTGCTCCGAATCATCGCTCCGGCGTCAAAAATCGTCGTAGGACAAAAAATCGCCACCCTATCTTGCAGGAAAAAATCCGGGGAACACGATGGCGTCGTCAAAAGTGCAGGTCGTCGAGCTCGTTTTCGAGAAAAAAAAAAAAAAATTCTCAAAATTCGACAAAAAAATAAAACGATCAGTGGACCGTGTAGAGAATATAAAACTGCATAAGAATCGTATAGACCAAAATTGGCGTTCACGTGCTCGTTTTTGAGAAAAAAGTTAAAAAAGCTCTCAAAATTCGAGATAAAAAAAAAAAAAACCATCTACCAGGTAGCCAACGGTAAACGGTACAAGTATCGTACGGGCGAAAACGAGCGTTACCGTGCTCGTTTTCGAGTTATTGACGAAAAACAGCCTGGAGCGATCGGTCCGGCGGTCGACGCGCGAAAGTTTCTAAGTCCGCTCTGCTCCGAAACACCGCTCCGGCGTCAAAAATCGTCGTAGGACAAAAAATAGACACGCTATCTTGCAGGAAAAAATCCGGGGAACACGATGGCGTCGTCAAAAGTGCAGGTCGTCGAGCTCGTTTTCGAGAAAAAAAAAAAAAAATTCTCAAAATTCGACAAAAAAATAAAACGATCAGTGGACCGTGTAGAGAATATAAAACTGCATAAGAATCGTATAGACGAAAATTGGCGTTCACGTGCTCGTTTTTGTGGAAAAAATTAAAAAAGCTCTCAAAATTCGAGATAAAAAAAAAAAAAACCATCTACCAGGTAGCCAACGGTAAACGGTACAAGTATCGTACGGGCGAAAACGAGCGTTACCGTGCTCGTTTTCGAGTTATTGACGAAAAACAGCCTGGAGCGATCGGTCCGGCGGTCGACGCGCGAAAGTTTCTAAGTCCGCTCTGCTCCGAAACACCGCTCCGGCGTCAAAAATCGTCGTAGGACAAAAAATAGACACGCTATCTTGCAGGAAAAAATCCGGGGAACACGATGGCGTCGTCAAAAGTGCAGGTCGTCGAGCTCGTTTTCGAGAAAAAAAAAACAAAATTCTCAAAATTCGACAAAAAAATAAAACGATCAGTGGACCGTGTAGAGAATATAAAACTGCATAAGAATCGTATAGACGAAAATTGGCGTTCACGTGCTCGTTTTTGTGGAAAAAATTAAAAAAGCTCTCAAACTTCGAGATAAAAAAAAAAAAAACCGTCTACCAGGTAGCCAACGGTAAACGGTACAAGTATCGTACGGGCGAAAACGAGCGTTACCGTGCTCGTTTTCGAGTTATTGACGAAAAACAGCCTGGAGCGATCGGTCCGGCGGTCGACGCGCGAAAGTTTCTAAGTCCGCTCTGCTCCGAAACACCGCTCCGGCGTCAAAAATCGTCGTAGGACAAAAAATCGCCACCCTATCTTGCAGGAAAAAATCCGGGGAACACGATGGCGTCGTCAAAAGTGCAGGTCGTCGAGCTAGTTTTCGAGAAAAAAAAAAAAAAATTCTCAAAACTCGACAAAAAAATAAAACGATCAGTGGACCGTGTAGAGAATCTAAAACTGCATAAGAATCGTATAGACCAAAATTGGCGTTCACGTGCTCGTTTTTGAGAAAAAAGTTAAAAAAGCTCTCAAAATTCGAGATAAAAAAAAAAAAAACCATCTACCAGGTAGCCAACGGTAAACGGTACAAGTATCGTACGGGCGAAAACGAGCGTTACCGTGCTCGTTTTCGAGTTATTGACGAAAAACAGCCTGGAGCGATCGGTCCGGCGGTCGACGCGCGAAAGTTTCTAAGTCCGCTCTGCTCCGAAACACCGCTCCGGCGTCAAAAATCGTCGTAGGACAAAAAATAGACACGCTATCTTGCAGGAAAAAATCCGGGGAACACGATGGCGTCGTCAAAAGTGCAGGTCGTCGAGCTCGTTTTCGAGAAAAAAAAAAAAAAATTCTCAAAATTCGACAAAAAAATAAAACGATCAGTGGACCGTGTAGAGAATATAAAACTGCATAAGAATCGTATAGACGAAAATTGGCGTTCACGTGCTCGTTTTTGTGGAAAAAATTAAAAAAGCTCTCAAACTTCGAGATAAAAAAAAAAAAAACCGTCTACCAGGTAGCCAACGGTAAACGGTACAAGTATCGTACGGGCGAAAACGAGCGTTACCGTGCTCGTTTTCGAGTTATTGACGAAAAACAGCCTGGAGCGATCGGTCCGGCGGTCGACGCGCGAAAGTTTCTAAGTCCGCTCTGCTCCGAATCATCGCTCCGGCGTCAAAAATCGTCGTAGGACAAAAAATCGCCACCCTATCTTGCAGGAAAAAATCCGGGGAACACGATGGCGTCGTCAAAAGTGCAGGTCGTCGAGCTCGTTTTCGAGAAAAAAAAAAAAAAATTCTCAAAATTCGACAAAAAAATAAAACGATCAGTGGACCGTGTAGAGAATATAAAACTGCATAAGAATCGTATAGACGAAAATTGGCGTTCACGTGCTCGTTTTTGTGGAAAAAATTAAAAAAGCTCTCAAACTTCGAGATAAAAAAAAAAAAAACCGTCTACCAGGTAGCCAACGGTAAACGGTACAAGTATCGTACGGGCGAAAACGAGCGTTACCGTGCTCGTTTTCGAGTTATTGACGAAAAACAGCCTGGAGCGATCGGTCCGGCGGTCGACGCGCGAAAGTTTCTAAGTCCGCTCTGCTCCGAATCATCGCTCCGGCGTCAAAAATCGTCGTAGGACAAAAAATCGCCACCCTATCTTGCAGGAAAAAATCCGGGGAACACGATGGCGTCGTCAAAAGTGCAGGTCGTCGAGCTCGTTTTCGAGAAAAAAAAAAAAAAATTCTCAAAATTCGACAAAAAAATAAAACGATCAGTGGACCGTGTAGAGAATCTAAAACTGCATAAGAATCGTATAGACCAAAATTGGCGTTCACGTGCTCGTTTTTGAGAAAAAAGTTAAAAAAGCTCTCAAAATTCGAGATAAAAAAAAAAAAAACCATCTACCAGGTAGCCAACGGTAAACGGTACAAGTATCGTACGGGCGAAAACGAGCGTTACCGTGCTCGTTTTCGAGTTATTGACGAAAAACAGCCTGGAGCGATCGGTCCGGCGGTCGACGCGCGAAAGTTTCTAAGTCCGCTCTGCTCCGAAACACCGCTCCGGCGTCAAAAATCGTCGTAGGACAAAAAATAGACACGCTATCTTGCAGGAAAAAATCCGGGGAACACGATGGCGTCGTCAAAAGTGCAGGTCGTCGAGCTCGTTTTCGAGAAAAAAAAAAAAAAATTCTCAAAATTCGACAAAAAAATAAAACGATCAGTGGACCGTGTAGAGAATATAAAACTGCATAAGAATCGTATAGACGAAAATTGGCGTTCACGTGCTCGTTTTTGTGGAAAAAATTAAAAAAGCTCTCAAAATTCGAGATAAAAAAAAAAAAAACCATCTACCAGGTAGCCATCGGTAAACGGTACAAGTATCGTACGGGCGAAAACGAGCGTTACCGTGCTCGTTTTCGAGTTATTGACGAAAAACAGCCTGGAGCGATCGGTCCGGCGGTCGACGCGCGAAAGTTTCTAAGTCCGCTCTGCTCCGAAACACCGCTCCGGCGTCAAAAATCGTCGTAGGACAAAAAATAGACACGCTATCTTGCAGGAAAAAATCCGGGGAACACGATGGCGTCGTCAAAAGTGCAGGTCGTCGAGCTCGTTTTCGAGAAAAAAAAAAAAAAATTCTCAAAATTCGACAAAAAAATAAAACGATCAGTGGACCGTGTAGAGAATCTAAAACTGCATAAGAATCGTATAGACGAAAATTGGCCTTAACGTGCTGGTTTTCGAGTTATTGACGATAAGCCGGTATATATATGTCCGAGATAAAAAAAAAGATAGGGACAGTGGGAATCTCCTATACTATCACGGGCGTGTATTCTCCTACTAGTTTGATGGTTGCTGTTGCATAAACCACCGACTGTTTGGCCCGCCGTTTAACCGCGCAGTTTAAAATTGCAACACAATGTTGGTGTCGCTCCGGATCGAAAAAATGGAAAAACGACATACTTTACGCATAGGGGCGGCTGATCTTAACATATTTTGTCAATGTCATCTTCCCAGTGACCCTAGGAAGGAGTTTGCCGTTGCACGTTTTCCTATTAAAAAGTAATTAGTGTACAAAAATTTTCGTGAAGCAAAAAACAAGAATATGAAAGTACGTTCCATGAGCATTACGGTGAATAAAACAGAAATTAAAAATTCCCGAGGGGTTGAACAGCATCATATTGAATTCGTTTTGCTGACTGGGGTCTGCGCCCCCCAGACCCCCGCTACACTAGCCCAGACCAAACCCACTTTGTAATAGTGGTATCATATTAAATTGAACAGCATCGTACTTAATTCGTTTTGCTGAATGGGGGGCTGCGCCCCCCAAACCCCCGCTACACTAGCCCAGACCTAACCCATTTTGTAATAGCGGTATCAAATTAAATTGAACAGCATCGTACTAAATTCGTTTTGCTGACTGGGGGGCTGCGCCCCCCAGACCCCCGCAACACTAGCCCGGACCTAACCCACTTTGTAATAGCGGTATCATATTAAATTGAACAGCATCGTACTAAATTCGTTTTGCTGAATGGGGGGCTGCGCCCCCCAAACCCCCGCTACACTAGCCCAGACCTAACCCATTTTGTAATAGCGGTATCAAATTAAATTGAACAGCATCATATTGAATTCGTTTTGCTGACTGGGGTCTGCGCCCCCCAGACCCCCGCTACAATAGCCCAGACCTAACCCACTTTGTAATAGTGGTATCATATTAAATTGAACAGCATCGTACTTAATTCGTTTTGCTGAATGGGGGGCTGCGCCCCCCAAACCCCCGCTACACTAGCCCAGACCTAACCCATTTTGTAATAGCGGTATCAAATTAAATTGAACAGCATCGTACTAAATTCGTTTTGCTGACAGGGGTCTGCGCCCCCCAGACCCCCGCTACACTAGCCCAGACCTAACCCCCTTTGTAATAGCGGTATCATATTAAATTGAACAGCATCATATTGAATTCGTTTTGCTGACTGGGGTCTGCGCGCCCCAGACCCCCGCAACACTAGCCCGGACCTAACCCACTTTGTAATAGCGGTATCACATTAAATTGAACAGCATCGTACTAAATTCGTTTTGCTGAATGGGGGGCTGCGCCCCCCAAACCCCCGCTACACTAGCCCAGACCTAACCCATTTTGTAATAGCGGTATCAAACTAAATTGAACAGCATCATATTGAATTCGTTTTGCTGACTGGGGTCTGCGCCCCCCCGACCCCCGCTACAATAGCCCAGACCTAACCCACTTTGTAATAGTGGTATCATATTAAATTGAACAGCATCGTACTTAATTCGTTTTGCTGAATGGGGGGCTGCGCCCCCCAAACCCCCGCTACACTAGCCCAGACCTAACCCATTTTGTAATAGCGGTATCAAATTAAATTGAACAGCATCGTACTAAATTCGTTTTGCTGACAGGGGTCTGCGCCCCCCAGACCCCCGCTACACTAGCCCAGACCTAACCCCCTTTGTAATAGCGGTATCATATTAAATTGAACAGCATCATATTGAATTCGTTTTGCTGACTGGGGTCTGCGCGCCCCAGACCCCCGCAACACTAGCCCGGACCTAACCCACTTTGTAATAGCGGTATCATATTAAATTGAACAGCATCGTACTAAATTCGTTTTGCTGAATGGGGGGCTGCGCCCCCCAAACCCCCGCTACACTAGCCCAGACCTAACCCATTTTGTAATAGCGGTATCAAATTAAATTGAACAGCATCATATTGAATTCGTTTTGCTGACTGGGGTCTGCGCCCCCCAGACCCCCGCTATACTAGCCCAGACCTAACCCACTTTGTAATAGTGGTATCATATTAAATTGAACAGCATCGTACATAATTCGTTTTGCTGAATGGGGGGCTGCGCCCCCCAAACCCCCGCTACACTAGCCCAGACCTAACCCATTTTGTAATAGCTGTATCAAATTAAATTGAACAGCATCATATTGAATTCGTTTTGCTGACAGGGGTCTGCGCCCCCCAGACCCCCGCTACACTAGCCCAGACCTAACCCACTTTGTAATAGTGGTATCATATTAAATTGAACAGCATCGTACATAATTCGTTTTGCTGAATGGGGGGCTGCGCCCCCCAAACCCCCGCTACACTAGCCCAGACCTAACCCATTTTGTAATAGCGGTATCAAATTAAATTGAACAGCATCATATTGAATTCGTTTTGCTGACTGGGGTCTGCGCCCCCCAAACCCCCGCTACACTAGCCCAGACCTAACCCATTTTGTAATAGCGGTATCAAATTAAATTGAACAGCATCATATTGAATTCGTTTTGCTGACTGGGGTCTGCGCCCCCCAAACCCCCGCTACACCAGCCCAGACCTAACCCATTTTGTAATAGCGGTATCAAATTAAATTGAGCAGCATCATATTGAATTCGTTTTGCTGACAGGGGTCTGCGCCCCCCAGACCCCCGCTACACTAGCCCAGACCTAACCCCCTTTGTAATAGCGGTATCATATTAAATTGAACAGCATCATATTGAATTCGTTTTGCTGACTGGGGTCTGCGCGCCCCAAACCCCCGCAACACTGGCCCAGACCTAGCCCATTTTGTAATGACTGTATTGGAACTGCGTTAGGGCTAGTTTAGAATTGGTTAGGTGAAGTAATGCGGAGAGCAGTTTCGCCTGCGTCCCGGGATGCTTGTTGGCATGAGTGGTGTCTGAATGAGTAAAGACGGATGAGACACTTGTGGGGTATGGTGAGTCAGATTCCCAAACTACCCATATATTCTTCTGAGGCATGGGTGCCTATCCAAGGATCTCCTTCGGTATCTAAAACAGAAATAAAAAAAAAAAAAAAAAAAAAAAAAAAAAATGAATATGGACTGTGTTAGGACTGAATTGGATAAGGTCTGGGTTACGTCTCGGTTAGGTCTGAGTTAGGACTGGTTTAAGACTGGGTTAGGACTGGGTTAGGACTGGGTTAGGACTGGGTTAGGTCTGGGTTAGGACTGGGTTAGGTCTGGGTTAGGTCTGGGTTAGGACTGGGTTAGGTCTGGGTTAGGACTGGGTTAGGACTGGGTTAGGTCTGGGTTAGGTCTGGGTTAGGTCTGGGTTAGGACTGGGTTAGGACTGGGTTACGACTGGGTTAGGTCTGGGTTACGACTGGGTTAGGTCTGGGTTACGACTGGGTTAGGTCTGGGTTACGACTGGGTTAGGTCTGGGTTACGACTGGGTTAGGATTGGGTTAGGTCTGGTTTAGGACTGGGTTAGGTCTAGGTTAGGACTGGGTTAGGTCTGGGTTAGGTCTGGGTTAGGACTGGGTTAGGTCTGGGTTAGGACTGGGTTAGTACTGGGTTAGGACTGGGTTAGGTCTGGGTTAGGTCTGGGTTATTTCTGGGTTAGGTCTGGGTTAGGTCTGGGTTAGGTCTGGGTTAGGGCTGGGTTAGGTCTGGGTTAGGTCTGGGTCAGGTCTGGGGTATTTCTGGGTTAGGACTGGGTTAGGTCTGGGTTAGGTCTGGGTTATTTCTGGGTTAGGTCTGGGTTAGGTCTGGGTTAGGTCTGGGTTAGGTCTGGGTTAGGACTGGGTTAGGTCTGGGTTAGGACTGGGTTAGGTCTGGGTTAGGTCTGGGTTAGGTCTGGGTTAGGTCTGGGTTATTTCTGGGTTAGGTCTGGGTTAGGTCTGGGTTAGGTCTGGGTTAGGGCTGGGTTAGGTCTGGGTTAGGTCTGGGTCAGGTCTGGGGTATTTCTGGGTTAGGACTGGGTTAGGTCTGGGTTAGGACTGGGTTAGGTCTGGGTTAGGACTGGGTTAGGACTGGGTTAGGTCTGGGTTAGGTCTGGGTTAGGTTTGGGTTAGGACTGGGTAGGTTCTGGGTTAGGACTTGGTTAGGACTGGGTTAGGACTGTGTTAGGACTGGGTTAGGTCTGGGTTAGGTCTGGGTTAGGACTGGGTTAGGTCTGGGTTAGGACTGGGTTAGGACTGGGTTAGGTCTGGGTTAGGTCTGGGTTAGGACTGGGTTAGGTCTGGGTTAGGACTGGGTTAGGTCTGGGTTAGTACTGGATTTGGTTAGGTCTGGGTTAGGTCTGGGTTAGGTCTGGGTTAGGACTGGGTTAGGACTGGGTTAGGTCTGGGTTAGGACTGGGTTAGGACTGGGTTAGGACTGGGTTAGGTCTGGGTTAGGTCTGGGTTATTTCTGGGTTAGGTCTGGGTTAGGTCTGGGTTAGGTCTGGGTTAGGTCTGGGTTAGGTCTGGGTTAGGACTGGGTTAGGACTGGGTTAGGTCTGGGTTAGGTCTGGGTTAGGACTGGGTTAGGTCTGGGTTAGGACTGGGTTAGGTCTGGGTTAGGTCTGGGTTCGGTCTGGGTTAGGACTGGGTTAGGTCTGGGTTAGGTCTGGGTTAGGTCTGGGTTAGGTCTGGGTTAGGACTGGGTTAGGACTGGGTTAGGACTGGGTTAGGTCTGGGTTAGGTCTGGGTTATTTCTGGGTTAGGACTGGGTTAGGACTGGGTTAGGACTGGGTTAGGTCTGGGTTAGGTCTGGGTTAGGTCTGAGTTAGGTCTGGGTTAGGACTGGGTTAGGACTGGGTTAGGTCTGGGTTAGGTCTGGGTTAGGACTGGGTTAGGACTGGGTTAGGTCTGGGTTAGGTCTGGGTTAGGACTGGGTTAGGTCTGGGTTAGGACTGGGTTAGGTCTGGGTTAGTACTGGATTTGGTTAGGTCTGGGTTAGGTCTGGGTTAGGTCTGGGTTAGGTCTGGGTTAGGACTGGGTTAGGTCTGGGTTAGGACTGGGTTAGGTCTGGGTTAGTACTGGATTTGGTTAGGTCTGGGTTAGGTCTGGGTTAGGTCTGGGTTAGGACTGGGTTAGGACTGGGTTAGGTCTGGGTTAGGACTGGGTTAGGACTGGGTTAGGACTGGGTTAGGTCTGGGTTAGGTCTGGGTTAGGACTGGGTTAGGTCTGGGTTAGGTCTGGGTTCGGTCTGGGTTAGGTCTGGGTTAGGTCTGGGTTAGGACTGGGTTAGGACTGGGTTAGGTCTGGGTTAGGTCTGGGTTAGGACTGGGTTAGGTCTGGGTTAGGACTGGGTTAGGTCTGGGTTAGTACTGGATTTGGTTAGGTCTGGGTTAGGTCTGGGTTAGGGCTGGGTTAGGTCTGGGTTCGGTCTGGGTTAGGTTTGGGTTAGGTCTGGGTTAGGACTGGGTTAGGACTGGGTTAGGTCTGGGTTAGGACTGGGTTAGGACTGGGTTAGGTCTGGGTTAGGACTGGGTTAGGACTGGGTTAGGTCTGGGTTAGGACTGGGTTAGGACTGGGTTAGGTCTGGGTTAGGTCTGGGTTAGGACTGGGTTAGGTCTGGGTTAGGTCTGGGTTCGGTCTGGGTTAGGTCTGGGTTAGGTCTGGGTTAGGACTGGGTTAGGACTGGGTTAGGTCTGGGTTAGGACTGGGTTAGGACTGGGTTAGGTCTGGGTTAGGACTGGGTTAGGACTGGGTTAGGTCTGGGTTAGGACTGGGTTAGGACTGGGTTAGGTCTGGGTTAGGTCTGGGTTAGGACTGGGTTAGGTCTGGGTTAGGACTGGGTTAGGTCTGGGTTAGTACTGGATTTGGTTAGGTCTGGGTTAGGTCTGGGTTAGGTCTGGGTTAGGACTGGGTTAGGACTGGGTTAGGTCTGGGTTAGGACTGGGTTAGGACTGGGTTAGGTCTGGGTTAGGACTGGGTTAGGACTGGGTTAGGACTGGGTTAGGTCTGGGTTAGGTCTGGGTTATTTCTGGGTTAGGTCTGGGTTAGGTCTGGGTTAGGTCTGGGTTAGGTCTGGGTTAGGTCTGGGTTAGGACTGGGTTAGGACTGGGTTAGGTCTGGGTTAGGTCTGGGTTAGGACTGGGTTAGGTCTGGGTTAGG
>NC_135137.1:155000-160000 GCF_051014445.1 Colletes latitarsis
GCTGCGAGGCAGTCGATTCCCAGTCAGTCGTATATCCTTCCGGCGTTCGAATGTTTGAGACCGCAGTCTCAACACAGAGTTTCTTTTGGGCGATCTTGTAAACAAGTCCCCATGGCTCTTTATTCCCCTGCTCCGTCACAAAGTTCTGCCAGCTTTGTGCTTTCGCAGCGCGCACTGCGGCTGTGTAGGCGAGTCTAGATGTTCGATACTCAGCCTGCTTTGCCGCTCTCTCCTCCGAGTTCCTCTCGCGCTGAAAGGCTCGTCTAAGTCGATAGACTCGCGCTTTCATTCTTGTCAAATTTTCCGTCCACCATGGGACGGACTTCGAATGCCACTTCTTGGGGCGCATTGAGGCATTGCACGCATCGATGATCGATTTCTCGACCTCTTGTGCTAGGTGTTCGACTTCCCTGCGGCAACCAGTACCGAGGGGTAATTGCCTCGCGCCTTCAAGAAGAACTTGATCAAATCGCTCCCAGTTCGCATGCAACGTGCGGAATCGAGGCTGTGGGCTTCGATTCTCATTCACGTCCGTGAACTGTAAGACAAAATCAATGAGTCGGTGGTCACTGGAGGTCCAATCCTCGTGTACCGTCCAGTTTCGCACAATTGTCGCCATGTCTGGAGTCGATAATGTGACATCGATCCATGACTCACCGGCAGGGCTGGAGTATGTAGGAATACTCCCAGCCTCGTTCAAAATCGTCAAGTCGTGTAATGCGATAAACTCTTCGAGTTTCTCGCCTCGCGTGTCCGGTCGAACGCTTTCTCCCCCCCAAAGGTGGGATTTGGCATTGACGTCCGCGGCTATCACGACTCGACGGTGTTGGAGAGCATCGAGTGTCCTCTCCAAGCGTGCCAGACTTGGTTCAATGTCTTCCGAGCATTGAAAGTACTGGCTAACGAGGTAGAAACTACCGAAGGGTCCGCTAATGCAAACGCAGGAGGTGTGAGTATCACACAGCTGTGTGATTTTTACCACCGAGATGTCCGGGTTTCTGACCACTATTGCGGCCATAGCCCGTTCATTCTCGGCGATCACCTTCGCCGTGAGCCCAAAGCCTGGAATCTGTCCCTGAAATTGGTAAGGTTCCTGCATGAGCAACACGTCGATCTCCTTTGCATGCATCAGCTCGCTCACCTCACCATGAACAATTAGCGCACGCCGCATATTATGCTGCGCGATGCGCAATTGCCTTAGAGGATTCTCCGGGTCGTTTCTATCCATAATTCGTACGAGATACTGCTAGGTCTAAAGCTGCCTTATAGGCAGGGCAGTTTTTGTCTCGCGACTTATGGTTGTGCTGCTTGCCTCTTGATTTACAGTTCGAGCAAGTCGGGGACTTACTCTTCGCCGTACAAGAGGCAATGGTATGCCCTTCTTCGGAGCAGTGACCGCAAACCTCGTTTTTCGCTTTGCAATGTTTGGCCATGTGGCCAAACATTTGACACTTAAAGCAGCGTGTCACCGAGACGTAGTCCTGCACTCTGCATGACGACCACCCTAGGTACACTCTGCCCGAGCTCTTCAGCCGCTGGCGAACCTGCGGACTGACTTCCATGACCCAGTTGGCAGTGTCCTTTTCCTTCGGGCCGGTTGCAAACCGGACCTTCAGGCTGGACGACACATCCCCCTGGGTCATATCGCTGAGGTTTTGCTTCCAGATACTGGAAGCAACCTCCTCTTTCCTCATCGCCTTAGGAACGTCGTACACTATAAGTGTAGGGTTCCTCAAGGTCGGTAGAGTAGCTGAAAGCCCTACTTCTTTCAGCTTCGCGCAGTTGACGAAGGCCTTTAGATCCTCCTTGCGTTCAGTCTCGACGGCTATGCCACCGGAGTGGATGCGTCGGACGGACCTCACGCGGATCTTGGCTTTCGCCGGCTTGACCAGTGACAGAACAGTCTGTTTTGTGACATCACTGTTCTGTCCTTTCCCTTTCGGCGGGAAAATACGCACCACATGTCGTGGTGGTTTAACCGCTTCCGGGGAAACTCGGTTGGCGTCAACCTTTACCGCTTGCGCGTAGGTTGTTGCCGCACGAACTGGTACAGGTTTCACAGTCGGACGGGATCCCGTCGTCTGCGAAACCGTAGGGGCAACCCTCTCTGCGATCCTCTGGGAGGCTCTCACCTCTTGCCGGATCGCCGCGAGCTGTCCTTTCAGGAAAGAGTTCTGCACGAGAACCTCCTGGACTAGCTCGTAGAGAGCTGCCGCGTTGCCTACGATCAAGGCTCCGGTCTCCTTGCTGAGCCTGGATTCTTTTCCAAGACAGCTGGTCCGGATGCCCTTGAACAGTTTCGAGGCCTCTCCACTGATTTTGTCGAGAGGCCTGTTCGATGGACCAGGTGTCGCCTCCGCCGACACCTTTCCTGGCAACTCCTCGCCGCTTTTCCGGGCTTTTTCTGCCCTTTGCGGCTTCTCCTTTTTCACGACGGTTACCCAACCGTCGCTGTCAACTTGGCCCAATCCTCCGTCCGAAGACGTGGCGTTGCCTGCAGAAGTTGCCTTTGGCTTTTTGGCCTCCGGCTTCTTCGGTGGATTTGTGCGGGGTGGTGTCCCCGGTCCGTCCTTCTTGATATCCTTAATCGACGCAGGGGATATCGTTCCTGCCGGCTTAGGTGGTGAAGCCGTCTTTCGCGTCGAGGGTCTGGTGCAGGGGGGCGTTTTAGCGCCCTTACCTACTTCAACCGCCTTCGCTTTCTCTTTTTTCTGGGGTGGTGAAACCACCCCAGCTCTCTTACTCACCGCCGTCGTTCTGCCGGGAGCAGCGACAGCGGCCTCCTTCACTCCCTTTTCCCCCTTGCGGGGTACCGAGGCGTCAATGGGGGTTAATTTAATTTTTGGATCCATACTTATGTATTTTCCTTTTCGTCCCGGCGTGTGTCCCGGCCTCCATGGACCCTCAATTGGAACCCGGCTCCGCCTGGGTTAGGACTTGCACCCGGGATATAGTCCGCGAACAAAGGCCGACCGGGCTTTCCCCGGACTCCTAGGTTCACTTCCTCGCCCAATAGAACCCACGAGTGGTGTTCCGAGCCGATTGACTAGGCACAGGGCTGCTTTTCTCGCCTAGCCGCCTGTCTAGACGAAGCAGAGGCCAAAGGTACGTGTTGGGCAGCTACACTCCCGCAGGAGAGAGGGCCCTCAGATCCCAGGATCCTCCTTTCCGCCGACACAGGTCGCCACGCACGGCAAACACGTGGGGAACAAACCTCAAGCAGATGTTCCCTCTGCTTCGCTACGCCCGGTTTCTGTTCCCTGTTTTTGCAGGGAACCCGCTGCGTAACTAGGACATGACCTCGGGCATCATGTCCCTGTAGCATTAGCTCCGAAACGTGGGACTCGTCCTTAGCACGACTAGTAGAACTCACTTTGCCATCATCAACTATGCTCTTGACGCTTCAGCGTCCTTTTGCCATCGCCAACGACGGGAGCTGCTGTCAGCAGCGCGACGACGGTCTTACATGTATAAATACATGTTGTCTTTCGTCGTTGGCGTACCTTTCAGTGTTTTCGTCATACGCTGCATATCCTTCCTATATGCAGCGTCCGTATGGCAAGGACTCCGAGTCTGACAGAGCCGTACACCACCGGTTTACAGCTCGGAGTTGAGCTGGTCTAGGCGGAGTCTTCTAATGGCCAGGGGAGCGATCCACGTTTCGAGGCCCGTCTCCCTACCTAGGATACTAGCGTGGTTTCCCAGCCGACACCTTCAGGCAGTAGGGAGCAGCTCAGCTACTTCTACGGTGGCCTCCTTCCGTCATTCGTCTGGCATTACGACGTCTGCCACCAGATGTTTTGGTGTGCTGGGTTCTGCCAAGCCCAGCGGCGTATTGCTTTTCCCAGCGGCGTATTGCTTTTGGGGACGCATACAGACGTCGTTTCGTGTCTCTTTCTGGTCTTTTTACTTTGCTCAACGTGAAAAGGGGGCATATAGCCCCCTTTTTGATTTCTGGTGTCAGGATCGCCTCCTCGGAAAAGCATTAAAGCAAAAAGGGGGCTTAAAGCCCCCTGGTATGAGTTAGGTCTTTCTTGGAGAAGCTCTAGGTGTTCGAGTAGGAACTTCGAAAAGTTCCTTAAAGTGAAAAAGGGGCATATAGCCCCTTTTTTGTACAATATACGCCTTCTCCAATAAGCCTTAACGTGAAATGGGGGCCGAAGCCCCCAGGTGTTAAGTATACGCTAGTCATAATGCTTCCCCATCTCTCTTTGCTTTCCTGACACCACTCCTTCCTGACATCTCTGTTTTGCACAGAACGAAATGACGGATCACGTCTTGCTCGGGTAGGTGGGGTCGCTACTCCCATACGGTGTGCCCCTGCACCGCCCCTGCCGAAACCAGAGCCCCGTTGGCCGGCATAAATGCCGTTTGCAGCGTCCACCGCGTGGAGGAGGGGTTGGCACATGCGATCCTGGTGCCGTATAGCAAGCTATACGCCCGGACGGCTTCTAGACGCCAGTAGATAGGGACAGTGGGAATCTCGTTAATCCATTCATGCGCGTCACTAATTAGATGACGAGGCATTTGGCTACCTTAAGAGAGTCATAGTTACTCCCGCCGTTTACCCGCGCTTTTTTGAATTTCTTCACGTTGACATTCAGAGCACTGGGCAGAAATCACATTGCGTCAACACCCTTGGGGGCCATCGCAATGCTTTGTTTTAATTAGACAGTCGGATTCCCCTAGTCCGTGCCAGTTCTGAGCTGAGTGTTGAATGGCGGCCGAAGAGGACGATCGACGACGGCAAGCCGCCAACGAAAGCCTCGCAGCAAGGAAGATCCGCGGGAGGCCAAGGCACGGGACCGAGCTCGGATCCCGACGAGAACGAACGAATCCGTTCAACGCCGTTCACCTCGCCCAGGCCCGGCACGTCAGCCAGACTCGCTTCCCGACCAAGCCCGACACGCCCCGCTCCTCAGAGCCAATCCTTATTCCGAAGTTACGGATCCAATTTGCCGACTTCCCTTACCTACATTAATCTATCGACTAGAGGCTCT
>NC_135137.1:162500-165000 GCF_051014445.1 Colletes latitarsis
CCTCCGCTTAGTAATATGCTTAAATTCAGCGGGTCATCTCGCCTGCTCTGAGGTCGTCGAACAAACTTGTTAGTTGAAAAAAAAAAAAAAAAGAAAAACAAATCGTACACCGTAACGAATCGGAGCAACAAGAACCTGGTGTATATATGGAATCGACCACCACCTCCTACTTCTCCGCGTCCTCCGATAGCATATAATAGCATTTTGCTTTCTCGGAGAAAAGGATATCAATGATGGGTTTTTAGCGCCTCGCCAAAGTGTCTCCCTTCTGTCTTAGTTTTTCATTCGTTCGATGCGAAACGCTCGCTAGGCGTAACCGGCTGATTACTTTTAACGTCCTTCCGTCGCTTTTCAAATTAAAGAAGAACCACGGTGTGTGTCTATGATAGAACTACCCGATCCGATTTTCGTTGATTCTTTGATAGTCTACCAAAGTCCACCGTAAGTTCGAAAGAAAAGCATTCGTGGACTGGACGACCGGCTAAACGCGCGGTCTCGCAATCGATATACATATTCGTAACAAAGAGAGACATGGGGCGACCAACTTCTCAGAGTATATCCCTTCTTTTGGGTTCCGTTCGTATCGCGCTTCTCGTCGTGTTCGTTCGAGCCTCTCCATAGAGGATGATCGTCCGATTCGTTTGATAAATTATCATTTTTCCCTGGGGCTGTACGAACGAACAGAGAGGAAGACGACGACCGACGGATACCACAAATTTCACGTGGTAGGGCATATATTACATATCATAATTATCAGTGTTTGATCAAATTTCTTTCCAGTGTCCTTTTTGTTATGCTCCAAAACTAGTATACGCTTTATTTTCTCTTTCCTTTGCATAAATTATTAACTTCGGGCAACGTCGGGAGCGCCGGTAATCATTAGATTTGTACGAAACGCGATTTGCGCCCCACGGTGGTTTTTAGTGCCGTCAAAGTCAGAAATCGTAGGAGCGGTGCTTTAACGGGCGGTCGTGATGATACTCCAGACAACACGACGCACGACGCCGTAAAACACTCGCGCGAGTCCAGACTGATCTCTGCCTCACCACGCAAGGGGTGCGCAAACTTGCCAATAATATATAATATTTATTCTTTTTCGTACGTCCAGCGACAAACGCCAACGAAATACCCAAATTCTCGCTCGTACGTTGATACCTTTCTCTTCATCGACCCGGCTCCGAAACGTTCTTCGCCATCTCCCCGAAAGGAGAGGTAAACGACGGCGGGGTTAGGGAATCTGAGAACAACGCAAGCAGTTTTAGGACAAGTGAACGACCCTCAGCCAGGCGTGGTCCAGGAATTTTATCCGTGGACCGCAATGTGCGTTCGAAATGTCGATGTTCATGTGTCCTGCAGTTCACACGTTGACGCGCAATTAGCTGCGTTCTTCATCGACCCACGAGCCAAGTGATCCACCGTTCAGGGTAATCATATACAATTTACAATTTTTTTCTTTGTATTTAAAAATGCTCCTTGTTCTTTGCTTTAAAAATATTCGATGTTCGCACCTCCGACCAGCGTATCGACGGAGGATTGAACGCGCCATATCGACGACAAAAGTTTCTTTTTGTTTCCTGAATGACGGAAAACCATCGTTCGACGGCCGGGCGTACAGTACATTCAAAAGCCTTTGCGCGTGGCTGCGACCAAACGGGTATAATACACCCGTATATTCTTGGTTCCGAACAGTAACTTCACGCGCAATCGGGCGAACGCACGCGGCAGCGCCCATCGGTTGCTCGATGAAATCGATGCGATAAACTACAGCCTTCTCGGCTGGTCGTCGTTAGTCGCGCGAGCAACGGATGGCCGCACAATCGACGCGTCGTCGTTTGCGATTATTCGCCTCACGTTAGCCATGAGTATGTATATTATTCATTTACGAACGAACGCGGCAGCGTCCATCGGTTGCTCGATGAAATCGATGCGATAAACTACAGCCGTCTCGGCTGGTCGTCGTTAGTCGCGCGAGCAACGATGGCCGCAAAATCGACGCGTCGTCGTTTGCGATTATTCGCCTCAAGTTAGCCATGAGTATGTATAACATTCATTTACGAACGAACGCGGCAGCGTCCATCGGTTGCTCGATGAAATCGATGCGATAAACTACAGCCGTTTCGGCTGGTCGTCGTTAGTCGCGCGAGCAACGATGGCCGCAAAATCGACGCGTCGTCGTTTGCGATTATTCGCCTCAAGTTAGCCATGAGTATGTATATTATTCATTTACGAACGAACGCGGCAGCGTCCATCGGTTGCTCGATGAAATCGATGCGATAAACTACAGCCGTTTCGGCTGGTCGTCGTTAGTCGCGCGAGCAACGATGGCCGCAAAATCGACGCGTCGTCGTTTGCGATTATTCGCCTCAAGTTAGCCATGAGTATGTATATTATTCATTTACGAACGAACGCGGCAGCGTCCATCGGTTGCTCGATGAAATCGATGCGATAAACTACAGCCGTTTCGGCTGGTCGTCGTTAGTCGCGCGAGCAACGATGGCCG
>NC_135137.1:170000-190000 GCF_051014445.1 Colletes latitarsis
AATAGCCGTACGCTCGACGCTGCCCCGACCGACTCGACCGGACCGTCGCTTCTCTTATAGGTACCGAGGCGCCCGCCGGAACGCCGGCGACGCACGGGCTTACGCACGGCCGCTTATGGGGGGAACCGCGCGACCCAACCGCCCGCCCGAACGGCCTGTTATAACTTAGAGCGAAAACCAACACCTGTAATTTCCTTAATAATTGAGCTAGGGCAAAAAAAAAAAACGCTATCTTGTAGGAAAAAAGCAGGGGAACACGATGCCGTCGTTAAAAATATAGATTGCCGTGCTCGTTTTCGAGAAAAAAATGAAAAAATGGTCAAAATCGTCGCAGGACAAAAACTCGACACGCTATCTTGTAGGCAAAAATTAGACGAATTCAAAACCGTAGTTAAAAATATCGGTCGTCGCGCTAGTTTTCGAGAAAAAAACAAAAACGTTCAAAAAATTCGAGATAAAAAAAAAAAAACCAGCCTACCAGATAGAAAAAATTACACTGAACAAATATCATATAGGTCAAAATATGTGTTAGCGTACTAGTTTTCGAGATATAGACGAAAAACCGTCGCCGCCGATCGGTACGTCGGTCGATGCGAAAGCACCGCGCGACCGAGCGCCCGCCTAAAAGACCAGTTCGAACATACCGAAAAATCAAGAAACCGTAACTTCCTTAATAATTGAGCTAGGACAAAAAATCGACACGCTATCTTGCAGGAAAAAATCCGGGGAACACGATGGCGTCGTCAAAAGTGCAGGTCGTCGAGCTAGTTTTCGAGAAAAAAAAAAAAAAATTCTCAAAACTCGACAAAAAAATAAAACGATCAGTGGACCGTGTAGAGAATCTAAAACTGCATAAGAATCGTATAGACCAAAATTGGCGTTCACGTGCTCGTTTTTGAGAAAAAAGTTAAAAAAGCTCTCAAAATTCGAGATAAAAAAAAAAAAACCATCTACCAGGTAGCCAACGGTAAACGGTACAAGTATCGTACGGGCGAAAACGAGCGTTACCGTGCTCGTTTTCGAGTTATTGACGAAAAACAGCCTGGAGCGATCGGTCCGGCGGTCGACGCGCGAAAGTTTCTAAGTCCGCTCTGCTCCGAAACACCGCTCCGGCGTCAAAAATCGTCGTAGGACAAAAAATCGCCACCCTATCTTGCAGGAAAAAATCCGGGGAACACGATGGCGTCGTCAAAAGTGCAGGTCGTCGAGCTCGTTTTCGAGAAAAAAAAAAAAAAATTCTCAAAATTCGACAAAAAAATAAAACGATCATTGGACCGTGTAGAGAATCTAAAACTGCATAAGAATCGTATAGACCAAAATTGGCCTTAACGTGCTGGTTTTCGAGTTATTGACGATAAGCCGGTATATATATGTCCGAGATAAAAAAAAAGATAGGGACAGTGGGAATCTCCTATACTATCACGGGCGTGTATTCTCCTACTAGTTTGATGGTTGCTGTTGCATAAACCACCGACTGTTTGGCCCGCCGTTTAACCGCGCGGTTTAAAATTGCAACACAATGTTGGTGTCGCTCCGGGGTGAAAAAATGGAAAAACGACATACTTTACGCATAGGGGCGGCTGATCTTAACATATTTTGTCATGTCACCACCCCAGTGACTCTAAGACGGATTTTGCCGTCGCACGTTTTTTTATTAAAAAGTTATTAGTATATAGAAGATTTCGTTAAGCAAAAAGACACGAATATGGGAGTAGGACAAAAAATCGCCAGCCTATCTTGCAGGAAAAAATCCGGGGAACACGATGGCGTCGTCAAAAGTGCAGGTCGTCGAGCTAGTTTTCGAGAAAAAAAAAAAAAAATTCTCAAAACTCGACAAAAAAATAAAACGATCAGTGGACCGTGTAGAGAATCTAAAACTGCATAAGAATCGTATAGACCAAAATTGGCGTTCACGTGCTCGTTTTTGAGAAAAAAGTTAAAAAAGCTCTCAAAATTCGAGATAAAAAAAAAAAAACCATCTACCAGGTAGCCAACGGTAAACGGTACAAGTATCGTACGGGCGAAAACGAGCGTTACCGTGCTCGTTTTCGAGTTATTGACGAAAAACAGCCTGGAGCGATCGGTCCGGCGGTCGACGCGCGAAAGTTTCTAAGTCCGCTTTGCTCCGAAACACCGCTCCGGCGTCAAAAATCGTCGTAGGACAAAAAATAGACACGCTATCTTGCAGGAAAAAATCCGGGGAACACGATGGCGTCGTCAAAAGTGCAGGTCGTCGAGCTCGTTTTCGAGAAAAAAAAAAAAAAATTCTCAAAATTCGACAAAAAAATAAAACGATCAGTGGACCGTGTAGAGAATATAAAACTGCATAAGAATCGTATAGACGAAAATTGGCGTTCACGTGCTCGTTTTTGTGGAAAAAATTAAAAAAGCTCTCAAACTTCGAGATAAAAAAAAAAAAAACCGTCTACCAGGTAGCCAACGGTAAACGGTACAAGTATCGTACGGGCGAAAACGAGCGTTACCGTGCTCGTTTTCGAGTTATTGACGAAAAACAGCCTGGAGCGATCGGTCCGGCGGTCGACGCGCGAAAGTTTCTAAGTCCGCTCTGCTCCGAATCATCGCTCCGGCGTCAAAAATCGTCGTAGGACAAAAAATCGCCACCCTATCTTGCAGGAAAAAATCCGGGGAACACGATGGCGTCGTCAAAAGTGCAGGTCGTCGAGCTCGTTTTCGAGAAAAAAAAAAAAAAATTCTCAAAATTCGACAAAAAAATAAAACGATCAGTGGACCGTGTAGAGAATATAAAACTGCATAAGAATCGTATAGACCAAAATTGGCGTTCACGTGCTCGTTTTTGAGAAAAAAGTTAAAAAAGCTCTCAAAATTCGAGATAAAAAAAAAAAAAACCATCTACCAGGTAGCCAACGGTAAACGGTACAAGTATCGTACGGGCGAAAACGAGCGTTACCGTGCTCGTTTTCGAGTTATTGACGAAAAACAGCCTGGAGCGATCGGTCCGGCGGTCGACGCGCGAAAGTTTCTAAGTCCGCTCTGCTCCGAAACACCGCTCCGGCGTCAAAAATCGTCGTAGGACAAAAAATAGACACGCTATCTTGCAGGAAAAAATCCGGGGAACACGATGGCGTCGTCAAAAGTGCAGGTCGTCGAGCTCGTTTTCGAGAAAAAAAAAAAAAAATTCTCAAAATTCGACAAAAAAATAAAACGATCAGTGGACCGTGTAGAGAATATAAAACTGCATAAGAATCGTATAGACGAAAATTGGCGTTCACGTGCTCGTTTTTGTGGAAAAAATTAAAAAAGCTCTCAAAATTCGAGATAAAAAAAAAAAAAACCATCTACCAGGTAGCCAACGGTAAACGGTACAAGTATCGTACGGGCGAAAACGAGCGTTACCGTGCTCGTTTTCGAGTTATTGACGAAAAACAGCCTGGAGCGATCGGTCCGGCGGTCGACGCGCGAAAGTTTCTAAGTCCGCTCTGCTCCGAAACACCGCTCCGGCGTCAAAAATCGTCGTAGGACAAAAAATAGACACGCTATCTTGCAGGAAAAAATCCGGGGAACACGATGGCGTCGTCAAAAGTGCAGGTCGTCGAGCTCGTTTTCGAGAAAAAAAAAACAAAATTCTCAAAATTCGACAAAAAAATAAAACGATCAGTGGACCGTGTAGAGAATATAAAACTGCATAAGAATCGTATAGACGAAAATTGGCGTTCACGTGCTCGTTTTTGTGGAAAAAATTAAAAAAGCTCTCAAACTTCGAGATAAAAAAAAAAAAAACCGTCTACCAGGTAGCCAACGGTAAACGGTACAAGTATCGTACGGGCGAAAACGAGCGTTACCGTGCTCGTTTTCGAGTTATTGACGAAAAACAGCCTGGAGCGATCGGTCCGGCGGTCGACGCGCGAAAGTTTCTAAGTCCGCTCTGCTCCGAAACACCGCTCCGGCGTCAAAAATCGTCGTAGGACAAAAAATCGCCACCCTATCTTGCAGGAAAAAATCCGGGGAACACGATGGCGTCGTCAAAAGTGCAGGTCGTCGAGCTAGTTTTCGAGAAAAAAAAAAAAAAATTCTCAAAACTCGACAAAAAAATAAAACGATCAGTGGACCGTGTAGAGAATCTAAAACTGCATAAGAATCGTATAGACCAAAATTGGCGTTCACGTGCTCGTTTTTGAGAAAAAAGTTAAAAAAGCTCTCAAAATTCGAGATAAAAAAAAAAAAAACCATCTACCAGGTAGCCAACGGTAAACGGTACAAGTATCGTACGGGCGAAAACGAGCGTTACCGTGCTCGTTTTCGAGTTATTGACGAAAAACAGCCTGGAGCGATCGGTCCGGCGGTCGACGCGCGAAAGTTTCTAAGTCCGCTCTGCTCCGAAACACCGCTCCGGCGTCAAAAATCGTCGTAGGACAAAAAATAGACACGCTATCTTGCAGGAAAAAATCCGGGGAACACGATGGCGTCGTCAAAAGTGCAGGTCGTCGAGCTCGTTTTCGAGAAAAAAAAAAAAAAATTCTCAAAATTCGACAAAAAAATAAAACGATCAGTGGACCGTGTAGAGAATATAAAACTGCATAAGAATCGTATAGACGAAAATTGGCGTTCACGTGCTCGTTTTTGTGGAAAAAATTAAAAAAGCTCTCAAACTTCGAGATAAAAAAAAAAAAAACCGTCTACCAGGTAGCCAACGGTAAACGGTACAAGTATCGTACGGGCGAAAACGAGCGTTACCGTGCTCGTTTTCGAGTTATTGACGAAAAACAGCCTGGAGCGATCGGTCCGGCGGTCGACGCGCGAAAGTTTCTAAGTCCGCTCTGCTCCGAATCATCGCTCCGGCGTCAAAAATCGTCGTAGGACAAAAAATCGCCACCCTATCTTGCAGGAAAAAATCCGGGGAACACGATGGCGTCGTCAAAAGTGCAGGTCGTCGAGCTCGTTTTCGAGAAAAAAAAAAAAAAATTCTCAAAATTCGACAAAAAAATAAAACGATCAGTGGACCGTGTAGAGAATATAAAACTGCATAAGAATCGTATAGACCAAAATTGGCGTTCACGTGCTCGTTTTTGAGAAAAAAGTTAAAAAAGCTCTCAAAATTCGAGATAAAAAAAAAAAAAACCATCTACCAGGTAGCCAACGGTAAACGGTACAAGTATCGTACGGGCGAAAACGAGCGTTACCGTGCTCGTTTTCGAGTTATTGACGAAAAACAGCCTGGAGCGATCGGTCCGGCGGTCGACGCGCGAAAGTTTCTAAGTCCGCTCTGCTCCGAAACACCGCTCCGGCGTCAAAAATCGTCGTAGGACAAAAAATAGACACGCTATCTTGCAGGAAAAAATCCGGGGAACACGATGGCGTCGTCAAAAGTGCAGGTCGTCGAGCTCGTTTTCGAGAAAAAAAAAAAAAAATTCTCAAAATTCGACAAAAAAATAAAACGATCAGTGGACCGTGTAGAGAATATAAAACTGCATAAGAATCGTATAGACGAAAATTGGCGTTCACGTGCTCGTTTTTGTGGAAAAAATTAAAAAAGCTCTCAAAATTCGAGATAAAAAAAAAAAAAACCATCTACCAGGTAGCCAACGGTAAACGGTACAAGTATCGTACGGGCGAAAACGAGCGTTACCGTGCTCGTTTTCGAGTTATTGACGAAAAACAGCCTGGAGCGATCGGTCCGGCGGTCGACGCGCGAAAGTTTCTAAGTCCGCTCTGCTCCGAAACACCGCTCCGGCGTCAAAAATCGTCGTAGGACAAAAAATAGACACGCTATCTTGCAGGAAAAAATCCGGGGAACACGATGGCGTCGTCAAAAGTGCAGGTCGTCGAGCTCGTTTTCGAGAAAAAAAAAACAAAATTCTCAAAATTCGACAAAAAAATAAAACGATCAGTGGACCGTGTAGAGAATATAAAACTGCATAAGAATCGTATAGACGAAAATTGGCGTTCACGTGCTCGTTTTTGTGGAAAAAATTAAAAAAGCTCTCAAACTTCGAGATAAAAAAAAAAAAAACCGTCTACCAGGTAGCCAACGGTAAACGGTACAAGTATCGTACGGGCGAAAACGAGCGTTACCGTGCTCGTTTTCGAGTTATTGACGAAAAACAGCCTGGAGCGATCGGTCCGGCGGTCGACGCGCGAAAGTTTCTAAGTCCGCTCTGCTCCGAAACACCGCTCCGGCGTCAAAAATCGTCGTAGGACAAAAAATCGCCACCCTATCTTGCAGGAAAAAATCCGGGGAACACGATGGCGTCGTCAAAAGTGCAGGTCGTCGAGCTAGTTTTCGAGAAAAAAAAAAAAAAATTCTCAAAACTCGACAAAAAAATAAAACGATCAGTGGACCGTGTAGAGAATCTAAAACTGCATAAGAATCGTATAGACCAAAATTGGCGTTCACGTGCTCGTTTTTGAGAAAAAAGTTAAAAAAGCTCTCAAAATTCGAGATAAAAAAAAAAAAAACCATCTACCAGGTAGCCAACGGTAAACGGTACAAGTATCGTACGGGCGAAAACGAGCGTTACCGTGCTCGTTTTCGAGTTATTGACGAAAAACAGCCTGGAGCGATCGGTCCGGCGGTCGACGCGCGAAAGTTTCTAAGTCCGCTCTGCTCCGAAACACCGCTCCGGCGTCAAAAATCGTCGTAGGACAAAAAATAGACACGCTATCTTGCAGGAAAAAATCCGGGGAACACGATGGCGTCGTCAAAAGTGCAGGTCGTCGAGCTCGTTTTCGAGAAAAAAAAAAAAAAATTCTCAAAATTCGACAAAAAAATAAAACGATCAGTGGACCGTGTAGAGAATATAAAACTGCATAAGAATCGTATAGACGAAAATTGGCGTTCACGTGCTCGTTTTTGTGGAAAAAATTAAAAAAGCTCTCAAACTTCGAGATAAAAAAAAAAAAAACCGTCTACCAGGTAGCCAACGGTAAACGGTACAAGTATCGTACGGGCGAAAACGAGCGTTACCGTGCTCGTTTTCGAGTTATTGACGAAAAACAGCCTGGAGCGATCGGTCCGGCGGTCGACGCGCGAAAGTTTCTAAGTCCGCTCTGCTCCGAATCATCGCTCCGGCGTCAAAAATCGTTGTAGGACAAAAAATCGCCACCCTATCTTGCAGGAAAAAATCCGGGGAACACGATGGCGTCGTCAAAAGTGCAGGTCGTCGAGCTCGTTTTCGAGAAAAAAAAAAAAAAATTCTCAAAATTCGACAAAAAAATAAAACGATCAGTGGACCGTGTAGAGAATATAAAACTGCATAAGAATCGTATAGACGAAAATTGGCGTTCACGTGCTCGTTTTTGTGGAAAAAATTAAAAAAGCTCTCAAACTTCGAGATAAAAAAAAAAAAAACCGTCTACCAGGTAGCCAACGGTAAACGGTACAAGTATCGTACGGGCGAAAACGAGCGTTACCGTGCTCGTTTTCGAGTTATTGACGAAAAACAGCCTGGAGCGATCGGTCCGGCGGTCGACGCGCGAAAGTTTCTAAGTCCGCTCTGCTCCGAATCATCGCTCCGGCGTCAAAAATCGTCGTAGGACAAAAAATCGCCACCCTATCTTGCAGGAAAAAATCCGGGGAACACGATGGCGTCGTCAAAAGTGCAGGTCGTCGAGCTCGTTTTCGAGAAAAAAAAAAAAAAATTCTCAAAATTCGACAAAAAAATAAAACGATCAGTGGACCGTGTAGAGAATCTAAAACTGCATAAGAATCGTATAGACCAAAATTGGCGTTCACGTGCTCGTTTTTGAGAAAAAAGTTAAAAAAGCTCTCAAAATTCGAGATAAAAAAAAAAAAAACCATCTACCAGGTAGCCAACGGTAAACGGTACAAGTATCGTACGGGCGAAAACGAGCGTTACCGTGCTCGTTTTCGAGTTATTGACGAAAAACAGCCTGGAGCGATCGGTCCGGCGGTCGACGCGCGAAAGTTTCTAAGTCCGCTCTGCTCCGAAACACCGCTCCGGCGTCAAAAATCGTCGTAGGACAAAAAATAGACACGCTATCTTGCAGGAAAAAATCCGGGGAACACGATGGCGTCGTCAAAAGTGCAGGTCGTCGAGCTCGTTTTCGAGAAAAAAAAAAAAAAATTCTCAAAATTCGACAAAAAAATAAAACGATCAGTGGACCGTGTAGAGAATCTAAAACTGCATAAGAATCGTATAGACGAAAATTGGCCTTAACGTGCTGGTTTTCGAGTTATTGACGATAAGCCGGTATATATATGTCCGAGATAAAAAAAAAGATAGGGACATGTAGTGTGTAGCCGTTATTCTGTCCAAGCGCGTTGCCACTTGGGGACTTTGCTGTACCTCAGACCGAAGGTCTATACCAGCAACTACATTTTGCCTGATGTTCGGGCATCTACTTTTCACGCGTCGTTATGCGTTTGGAGGCTAACGACGTCGAAACCTGCTGCCACCTCGAGTCCAACCCAATCCAGGAACGCTTGCCGAAGCAAGCGGGGCTTGTATCCCGGCCCGAGGAGGTCATTGCCGAAGCACATGACCTAGCATCCGTTCGAGTACATTTTCAAGCATGGTTATTGGAGAGAATCCGCAGACTTCTCTCGTTCTGTTACGTAGCGTAATGCGTTCAATGGCGGTTTTGGTTTCGCCCTGCTTTCGTAAGTAGTACCGAGCGCGTATATGTCCGGAACTCCCTGTATAGGTCTTGTTTTACAAGATCGGCTTCGGTCACCGGCCACGGATGGCCAGCTTCTTCAGCCGCTTGTCTCAGGAGTTCTCGCGCGTCTCGGTACCTCCGGCACTCGAATAGGACGTGGTCTGGTGTTTCCACTTGGCCACAGTCGCAATTCTCGTGCAGTACTAAAGCAAATTCCTTGAGCTTGGCTCGGAAATCTCCGTGCCCGCTTAGGAATTGTACTACGTAGTGATCCAAGATCACCCAGCTTGCATTGAGACGGTCAGATACATCAGAGAAGTAGCGGTAGGTGACCCTACCTTTCTCCGATGACGACCATCTCGTTTGCCACATATTGAGAAGTTCCGCTCGCACCAAGGCTTTCGCCTGAGCAGCGGTTACTTCTCCAGCCGCCAAATCGGCTCGACTTATTCGACAATTTCCGACTTCGATATTGATTTGTCTTCTAATCTGGTATGCACACGCGCGCTCCACTAACACCAAGTCTATCGGCATCGTCCCGGCGATCACAGTGATCGCGTCGGTAGATACCGTGCGATAGGCCTTGGTGACGGCGAGCAAAACATGTCTCTGCGCCCTGGCAAGTTTAGTTCTTGTCACAGAGGTGAGCATGTCTACCCATCCGGCGGCGGCGTATGTCGTGATCGGGACGAAGAGACCTTTGTACAAAGTACGCATGGTTCTGTGTCCCAATCCCCAGTTTGATCGAGCAAGTCTTGCTAGCGTATAAAACGTTCGCATGACTTTGGCATTCAAGTATTCGACGTGGGATCTTACTCCCATTCGCGCATCGATGTGAACACCCAAGTACCTTATGGTTTGCTTGAGTGCCACACTTCTCCCGTTTATCCTTATCACAGGAGGTCGTTCTCTATCCAGATTTCCCTTCAAGAGAATCATCTCGGTCTTAGTCGCGGATAGTGTAAGTTTCTGCGTGGCGCACCACTCAGAAATTGTATCCGCGACTCTTTGCCCTCTTTGCTGCAACTGATTCCTCGAGTTTCCGTAGAATACCACGAGTAAGTCGTCAGCGTAGGCTATTGGCTCGCAAGCCAGGTGTTCGTTTGATAGGAGCTGTAGAACTTCGTCAAAGACTAGGTTCCAACAGCTCGGACCGAGTATCGACCCCTGAGGGCAGCCCTTGGTGACTTGCTTACGCACATTACCGTGTTTGGAAACTATTGTAACCATACGGTCAGCGAAGTAGTCGACCATGAGTCGATAAAGATTTCGGGGACATCCCCGGCGTTTCAGCTTCTGAAGTATGCTTGGCCACCAAACATTATCAAAAGCTCCGGCGATGTCGAAGGAGAGACCCATCACATATCGTTCCTCTCGCTGGGATATCAATTCCCTGAGCTTCACCACGGCGTCTTCCGTGGATCGTCCAGGCCTGAATCCATATTGCCGATCGGAACTATGTTCTGGGTTTAGGAATATGTTACTCATTCGGTTAAGCATTAGTCTCTCTAATACTTTGCCTAAGATGGAAAGTAGGCATATCGGTCTATACGACTTGACGTCCGTTGGTGGTTTATCGGGCCCTTTCAAGATTGCTCTGATCGAGCCGATTTTCCACCTAACGGGGAAGACCCCGTGCGCTAGACACCCGTTGTAGAGTCGAAGTAGAGCACTATGGATGGATCCATAAGCACATTTAACCACCTCGGCCTCTATACGGTCCAGCCCAGGGCATTTGCCTCGCTTTAAGCGCGATACTGCAGCTCCGAGCTCATTCCTCGTGAAGACTGGACAGTCTTCAGTCGGCGGATCGGTTGCAGCATCAGCTCTGGTGTTTGCTTGCTCCGGCGTTTCATCCGTGGACGAGTCGTCCGGGATTAGCGCCTGTAGGAGCTGCGAGGCAGTCGATTCCCAGTCAGTCGTATATCCTTCCGGCGTTCGAATGTTTGAGACCGCAGTCTCAACACAGAGTTTCTTTTGGGCGATCTTGTAAACAAGTCCCCATGGCTCTTTATTCCCCTGCTCCGTCACAAAGTTCTGCCAGCTTTGTGCTTTCGCAGCGCGCACTGCGGCTGTGTAGGCGAGTCTAGATGTTCGATACTCAGCCTGCTTTGCCGCTCTCTCCTCCGAGTTCCTCTCGCGCTGAAAGGCTCGTCTAAGTCGATAGACTCGCGCTTTCATTCTCGTCAAATTTTCCGTCCACCATGGGACGGACTTCGAATGCCACTTCTTGGGGCGCATTGAGGCATTGCACGCATCGATGATCGATTTCTCGACCTCTTGTGCTAGGTGTTCGACTTCCCTGCGGCAACCAGTGCCGAGGGGTAATTGCCTCGCGCCTTCAAGAAGAACTTGATCAAATCGCTCCCAGTTCGCATGCAACGTGCGGAATCGAGGCTGTGGGCTTCGATTCTCATTCACGTCCGTGAACTGTAAGACAAAATCAATGAGTCGGTGGTCACTGGAGGTCCAATCCTCGTGAACCGTCCAGTTTCGCACAATTGTCGCCATGTCTGGAGTCGATAATGTGACATCGATCCATGACTCACCGGCAGGGCTGGAGTATGTAGGAATACTCCCAGCCTCGTTCAAAATCGTCAAGTCGTGTAATGCGATAAACTCTTCGAGTTTCTCGCCTCGCGTGTCCGGTCGAACGCTTTCTCCCCCCCAAAGGTGGGATTTGGCATTGACGTCCGCGGCTATCACGACTCGACGGTGTTGGAGAGCATCGAGTGTCCTCTCCAAGCGTGCCAGACTTGGTTCAATGTCTTCCGAGCATTGAAAGTACTGGCTAACGAGGTAGAAACTACCGAAGGGTCCGCTAATGCAAACGCAGGAGGTGTGAGTATCACACAGCTGTGTGATTTTTACCACCGAGATGTCCGGGTTTCTGACCACTATTGCGGCCATAGCCCGTTCATTCTCGGCAATCACCTTCGCCGTGAGCCCAAAGCCTGGAATCTGTCCCTGAAATTGGTAAGGTTCCTGCATGAGCAACACGTCGATCTCCTTTGCGTGCATTAGCTCGCTCACCTCACCATGAACAATTAGCGCACGCCGCATATTATGCTGCGCGATGCGCAATTGCCTTAGAGGATTCTCCGGGTCGTTTCTATCCATAATTCGTACGAGATACTGCTAGATCTAAAGCTGCCTTATAGGCAGGGCAGTTTTTGTCTCGCGACTTATGGTTGTGCTGATTACCTCTTGATTTACAGTTTGAGCAAGTTGGGGACTTACTCTTCGCCGTACAAGAGGCAATGGTATGCCCTTCTTCGGAGCAGTGACCGCAAACCTCGTTTTTTGCTTTGCAATGTTTGGCCATGTGGCCAAACATTTGACACTTAAAGCAGCGTGTCACCGAAACGTAGTCCTGCACTCTGCATGACGACCACCCCAGGTACACTCTGCCCGAGCTCTTCAGCCGCTGGCGAACCTGCGGACTGACTTCCATGACCCAGTTGGCAGTGTCCTTTTCCTTCGGGCCGGTTGCAAACCGGACCTTCAGGCTGGACGACACATCCCCCTGGGTCATATCGCTGAGGTTTTGCTTCCAGATACTGGAAGAAACCTCCTCTTTCCTCATCGCCTTAGGAACGTCGTACACTATAAGTGTAGGGTTCCTCAAGGTCGGTAGAGTAGCTGAAAGCCCTACTTCTTTCAGCTTCGCGCAGTTGACGAAGGCCTTTAGATCCTCCTTGCGCTCGGTTTCGACGGCTATGCCACCGGAGTGGATGCGTCGGACAGACCTCACGCGGATCTTGGCCTTCGCCGGCTTGACCAGGGACAGAACAGTCTGTTTTGTGACATCACTGTTCTGTCCTTTCCCTTTCGGCGGGAAAATACGCACCACGTGTCGTGGTGGTTTAACCGCTTCCGGGGAAACTCGATTGGCGTCAACCTTTACCGCTTGCGCGTAGGTTGTTGCCGCACGAACTGGTGCGGGTTTCACAGTCGGACGGGAACCCGTCGTCTGCGAAACCGTAGGGGCAACCCTCTCTGCGATCCTTTGGGAGGCTCTCACCTCTTGCCGGATCGCCGCGAGCTGTCCTTTTAGGAAAGAGTTCTGCACGAGAACCTCCTGGACTAGCTCGTAGAGAGCTGCCGCGTTGCCTACGATCAAGGCTCCGGTCTCCTTGCTGAGCCTGGATTCTTTTCCAAGACAGCTGGTCCGGATACCCTTGAACAGTTTCGAGGCCTCTCCACTGATTTTGTCGAGAGGCCTGTTCGATGGACCAGGTGTCGCCTCCGCCGACACCTTTCCTGGCAATTCCTCGCCGCTTTTTCGGGCTTTTTCTGCCCTTTGCGGCTTCTCCTTTTTCACGACGGTTACCCAACCGTCGCTATCAATTTGGCCCAATCCTCCGTCCGAAGACGTGGCGTTGCCTTCAGAAGTCGCCTTCGGCTTTTTGGCCTCCGGCTTCTTCGGTGGATTTGTGCGGGGTGGTGTCCCCGGTCCGTCCTTCTTGACATCCTTCTTATCCACAGGGGATGTCGTACCTGCCGGCTTAGGTGGTGAAGCCGTCTTTCGCGTCGAGGGTCTGGTGCAGGGGGGCGTTTTCGCGCCCTTACCCGCTTCAACCGCCTTCGCTTTCTCTTTTTTCTGGAGTGGTGAGACCACCCCAGCTTTCTTACTCACCGTTGTTGTCCTACCGGGAGCAACAACAACGGTCTCCTTTCCTCCCTTTTCCCCCTTGCGGGGTACTAAGGCGTCTATTTTCGTTATTTTGATTTTAGGATCCATACTTGTGTATATTCCTTTTCGTCCCGGCGTGTGTCCCGGCCTCCATGGACCCTCAATTGGAACCCGGCTCCGCCTGGGTTAGGACTTGCACCCGGGATATAGTCCGCGAACAAAGGCCGACCGGGCTTTCCCCGGACTCCTAGGTTCACTTCCTCGCCCAATAGAACCCACGAATGGTGTTCCGAGCCGATTGACTAGGCACAGGGCTGCTTTTCTCGCCTAGCCGCCTGTCTAGACGAAGCAGAGGCCAAAGGTACGTGTTGGGCAGCTACACTCCCGCAGGAGAGAGGGCCCTCAGATCCCAGGATCCTCCTTTCCGCCGACACAGGTCGCCACGCACGGCAAACACGTGGGGAACAAACCTCAAGCAGATGTTCCCTCTGCTTCGCTACGCCCGGTTTCTGTTCCCTGTTTTTGCAGGGAACCCGCTGCGTAACTAGGACATGACCTCGGGCATCATGTCCCTGTAGCATTAGCTCCAAAACGTGGGACTCGTCCTTAGCACGACTAGTAGAACTCACTTTGCCATCATCAACTATGCTCTTGACGCTTCAGCGTCCTTTTGCCATCGCCAACGACGGGAGCTGCTGTCAGCAGCGCGACGACGGTCTTACATGTATAAATACATGTTGTCTTTCGTCGTTGGCGTACCTTTCAGTGTTTTCGTCATACGCTGCATATCCTTCCTATATGCAGCGTCCGTATGGCAAGGACTCCGAGTCTGACAGAGCCGTACACCACCGGTTTACAGCTCGGAGTTGAGCTGGTCTAGGCGGAGTCTTCTAATGGCCAGGGGAGCGATCCACGTTTCGAGGCCCGTCTCCCTACCTAGGATACTAGCGTGGTTTCCCAGCCGACACCTTCAGGCAGTAGGGAGCAGCTCAGCTACTTCTACGGTGGCCTCCTTCCGTCATTCGTCTGGCATTACGACGTCTGCCACCAGATGTTTTGGTGTGCTGGGTTCTGCCAAGCCCAGCGGCGTATTGCTTTTCCCAGCGGCGTATTGCTTTTGGGGACGCATACAGACGTCGTTTCGTGTCTCTTTCTGGTCTTTTTACTTTGCTCAACGTGAAAAGGGGGCATATAGCCCCCTTTTTGATTTCTGGTGTCAGGATCGCCTCCTCGGAAAAGCATTAAAGCAAAAAAGGGGGCTTATAGCCCCCTGGTATGAGTTAGGTCTTTCTTGGAGAAGCTCTAGGTGTTCGAGTAGGAACTTCGAAAAGTTCCTTAAAGTGAAAAAGGGGCATATAGCCCCTTTTTTGTACAATATACGCCTTCTCCAATAAGCCTTAACGTGAAATGGGGGCCGAAGCCCCCAGGTGTTAAGTATACGCTAGTCATAATGCTTCCCCATCTCTCTTTGCTTTCCTGACACCACTCCTTTCTGACATCTCTGTTTTGCACAGAACGAATGACGGATCACGTCTTGCTCGGGTAGGTGGGGTCGCTACTCCCATACGGTGTGCCCCTGCACCGCCCCTGCCGAAACCAGAGCCCCGTTGGCCGGCATAAATGCCGTTTGCAGCGTCCACCGCGTGGAGGAGGGGTTGGCACATGCGATCCTGGTGCCGTATAGCAAGCTATACGCCCGGACGGCTTCTAGACGCCAAAAGATAGGGACAGTGGGAATCTCCTATACTATCACGGGCGTGTATTCTCCTACTAGTTTGATGGTTGCTGTTGCATAAACCACCGACTGTTTGGCCCGCCGTTTAACCGCGCAGTTTAAAATTGCAACACAATGTTGGTGTCGCTCCGGATCGAAAAAATGGAAAAACGACATACTTTACGCATAGGGGCGGCTGATCTTAACATATTTTGTCAATGTCATCTTCCCAGTGACCCTAGGAAGGAGTTTGCCGTTGCACGTTTTCCTATTAAAAAGTAATTAGTGTACAAAAATTTTCGTGAAGCAAAAAACAAGAATATGAAAGTACGTTCCATGAGCATTACGGTGAATAAAACAGAAATTAAAAATTCCCGAGGGGTTGAACAGCATCATATTGAATTCGTTTTGCTGACTGGGGTCTGCGCCCCCCAGACCCCCGCTACACTAGCCCAGACCAAACCCACTTTGTAATAGTGGTATCATATTAAATTGAACAGCATCGTACTTAATTCGTTTTGCTGAATGGGGGGCTGCGCCCCCCAAACCCCCGCTACACTAGCCCAGACCTAACCCATTTTGTAATAGCGGTATCAAATTAAATTGAACAGCATCGTACTAAATTCGTTTTGCTGACTGGGGGGCTGCGCCCCCCAGACCCCCGCAACACTAGCCCGGACCTAACCCACTTTGTAATAGCGGTATCATATTAAATTGAACAGCATCGTACTAAATTCGTTTTGCTGAATGGGGGGCTGCGCCCCCCAAACCCCCGCTACACTAGCCCAGACCTAACCCATTTTGTAATAGCGGTATCAAATTAAATTGAACAGCATCATATTGAATTCGTTTTGCTGACTGGGGTCTGCGCCCCCCAGACCCCCGCTACAATAGCCCAGACCTAACCCACTTTGTAATAGTGGTATCATATTAAATTGAACAGCATCGTACTTAATTCGTTTTGCTGAATGGGGGGCTGCGCCCCCCAAACCCCCGCTACACTAGCCCAGACCTAACCCATTTTGTAATAGCGGTATCAAATTAAATTGAACAGCATCGTACTAAATTCGTTTTGCTGACAGGGGTCTGCGCCCCCCAGACCCCCGCTACACTAGCCCAGACCTAACCCCCTTTGTAATAGCGGTATCATATTAAATTGAACAGCATCATATTGAATTCGTTTTGCTGACTGGGGTCTGCGCGCCCCAGACCCCCGCAACACTAGCCCGGACCTAACCCACTTTGTAATAGCGGTATCACATTAAATTGAACAGCATCGTACTAAATTCGTTTTGCTGAATGGGGGGCTGCGCCCCCCAAACCCCCGCTACACTAGCCCAGACCTAACCCATTTTGTAATAGCGGTATCAAACTAAATTGAACAGCATCATATTGAATTCGTTTTGCTGACTGGGGTCTGCGCCCCCCCGACCCCCGCTACAATAGCCCAGACCTAACCCACTTTGTAATAGTGGTATCATATTAAATTGAACAGCATCGTACTTAATTCGTTTTGCTGAATGGGGGGCTGCGCCCCCCAAACCCCCGCTACACTAGCCCAGACCTAACCCATTTTGTAATAGCGGTATCAAATTAAATTGAACAGCATCGTACTAAATTCGTTTTGCTGACAGGGGTCTGCGCCCCCCAGACCCCCGCTACACTAGCCCAGACCTAACCCCCTTTGTAATAGCGGTATCATATTAAATTGAACAGCATCATATTGAATTCGTTTTGCTGACTGGGGTCTGCGCGCCCCAGACCCCCGCAACACTAGCCCGGACCTAACCCACTTTGTAATAGCGGTATCATATTAAATTGAACAGCATCGTACTAAATTCGTTTTGCTGAATGGGGGGCTGCGCCCCCCAAACCCCCGCTACACTAGCCCAGACCTAACCCATTTTGTAATAGCGGTATCAAATTAAATTGAACAGCATCATATTGAATTCGTTTTGCTGACTGGGGTCTGCGCCCCCCAGACCCCCGCTATACTAGCCCAGACCTAACCCACTTTGTAATAGTGGTATCATATTAAATTGAACAGCATCGTACATAATTCGTTTTGCTGAATGGGGGGCTGCGCCCCCCAAACCCCCGCTACACTAGCCCAGACCTAACCCATTTTGTAATAGCTGTATCAAATTAAATTGAACAGCATCATATTGAATTCGTTTTGCTGACAGGGGTCTGCGCCCCCCAGACCCCCGCTACACTAGCCCAGACCTAACCCACTTTGTAATAGTGGTATCATATTAAATTGAACAGCATCGTACATAATTCGTTTTGCTGAATGGGGGGCTGCGCCCCCCAAACCCCCGCTACACTAGCCCAGACCTAACCCATTTTGTAATAGCGGTATCAAATTAAATTGAACAGCATCATATTGAATTCGTTTTGCTGACTGGGGTCTGCGCCCCCCAAACCCCCGCTACACTAGCCCAGACCTAACCCATTTTGTAATAGCGGTATCAAATTAAATTGAACAGCATCATATTGAATTCGTTTTGCTGACTGGGGTCTGCGCCCCCCAAACCCCCGCTACACCAGCCCAGACCTAACCCATTTTGTAATAGCGGTATCAAATTAAATTGAGCAGCATCATATTGAATTCGTTTTGCTGACAGGGGTCTGCGCCCCCCAGACCCCCGCTACACTAGCCCAGACCTAACCCCCTTTGTAATAGCGGTATCATATTAAATTGAACAGCATCATATTGAATTCGTTTTGCTGACTGGGGTCTGCGCGCCCCAAACCCCCGCAACACTGGCCCAGACCTAGCCCATTTTGTAATGACTGTATTGGAACTGCGTTAGGGCTAGTTTAGAATTGGTTAGGTGAAGTAATGCGGAGAGCAGTTTCGCCTGCGTCCCGGGATGCTTGTTGGCATGAGTGGTGTCTGAATGAGTAAAGACGGATGAGACACTTGTGGGGTATGGTGAGTCAGATTCCCAAACTACCCATATATTCTTCTGAGGCATGGGTGCCTATCCAAGGATCTCCTTCGGTATCTAAAACAGAAATAAAAAAAAAAAAAAAAAAAAAAAAAAAAAAATGAATATGGACTGTGTTAGGACTGAATTGGATAAGGTCTGGGTTACGTCTCGGTTAGGTCTGAGTTAGGACTGGTTTAAGACTGGGTTAGGACTGGGTTAGGACTGGGTTAGGACTGGGTTAGGTCTGGGTTAGGACTGGGTTAGGTCTGGGTTAGGTCTGGGTTAGGACTGGGTTAGGTCTGGGTTAGGACTGGGTTAGGACTGGGTTAGGTCTGGGTTAGGTCTGGGTTAGGTCTGGGTTAGGACTGGGTTAGGACTGGGTTACGACTGGGTTAGGTCTGGGTTACGACTGGGTTAGGTCTGGGTTACGACTGGGTTAGGTCTGGGTTACGACTGGGTTAGGTCTGGGTTACGACTGGGTTAGGATTGGGTTAGGTCTGGTTTAGGACTGGGTTAGGTCTAGGTTAGGACTGGGTTAGGTCTGGGTTAGGTCTGGGTTAGGACTGGGTTAGGTCTGGGTTAGGACTGGGTTAGTACTGGGTTAGGACTGGGTTAGGTCTGGGTTAGGTCTGGGTTATTTCTGGGTTAGGTCTGGGTTAGGTCTGGGTTAGGTCTGGGTTAGGGCTGGGTTAGGTCTGGGTTAGGTCTGGGTCAGGTCTGGGGTATTTCTGGGTTAGGACTGGGTTAGGTCTGGGTTAGGTCTGGGTTATTTCTGGGTTAGGTCTGGGTTAGGTCTGGGTTAGGTCTGGGTTAGGTCTGGGTTAGGACTGGGTTAGGTCTGGGTTAGGACTGGGTTAGGTCTGGGTTAGGTCTGGGTTAGGTCTGGGTTAGGTCTGGGTTATTTCTGGGTTAGGTCTGGGTTAGGTCTGGGTTAGGTCTGGGTTAGGGCTGGGTTAGGTCTGGGTTAGGTCTGGGTCAGGTCTGGGGTATTTCTGGGTTAGGACTGGGTTAGGTCTGGGTTAGGACTGGGTTAGGTCTGGGTTAGGACTGGGTTAGGACTGGGTTAGGTCTGGGTTAGGTCTGGGTTAGGTTTGGGTTAGGACTGGGTAGGTTCTGGGTTAGGACTTGGTTAGGACTGGGTTAGGACTGTGTTAGGACTGGGTTAGGTCTGGGTTAGGTCTGGGTTAGGACTGGGTTAGGTCTGGGTTAGGACTGGGTTAGGACTGGGTTAGGTCTGGGTTAGGTCTGGGTTAGGACTGGGTTAGGTCTGGGTTAGGACTGGGTTAGGTCTGGGTTAGTACTGGATTTGGTTAGGTCTGGGTTAGGTCTGGGTTAGGTCTGGGTTAGGACTGGGTTAGGACTGGGTTAGGTCTGGGTTAGGACTGGGTTAGGACTGGGTTAGGACTGGGTTAGGTCTGGGTTAGGTCTGGGTTATTTCTGGGTTAGGTCTGGGTTAGGTCTGGGTTAGGTCTGGGTTAGGTCTGGGTTAGGTCTGGGTTAGGACTGGGTTAGGACTGGGTTAGGTCTGGGTTAGGTCTGGGTTAGGACTGGGTTAGGTCTGGGTTAGGACTGGGTTAGGTCTGGGTTAGGTCTGGGTTCGGTCTGGGTTAGGACTGGGTTAGGTCTGGGTTAGGTCTGGGTTAGGTCTGGGTTAGGACTGGGTTAGGACTGGGTTAGGACTGGGTTAGGTCTGGGTTAGGTCTGGGTTATTTCTGGGTTAGGACTGGGTTAGGACTGGGTTAGGACTGGGTTAGGTCTGGGTTAGGTCTGGGTTAGGTCTGAGTTAGGTCTGGGTTAGGACTGGGTTAGGACTGGGTTAGGTCTGGGTTAGGTCTGGGTTAGGACTGGGTTAGGACTGGGTTAGGTCTGGGTTAGGTCTGGGTTAGGACTGGGTTAGGTCTGGGTTAGGACTGGGTTAGGTCTGGGTTAGTACTGGATTTGGTTAGGTCTGGGTTAGGTCTGGGTTAGGTCTGGGTTAGGTCTGGGTTAGGACTGGGTTAGGTCTGGGTTAGGACTGGGTTAGGTCTGGGTTAGTACTGGATTTGGTTAGGTCTGGGTTAGGTCTGGGTTAGGTCTGGGTTAGGACTGGGTTAGGACTGGGTTAGGTCTGGGTTAG
>NC_135137.1:195000-202500 GCF_051014445.1 Colletes latitarsis
TTCGCGGTTCGCGGTTCGCGGTATGCGGTACGGTGCGGTCTGGCGTTCGCGGGCGGTTTCGCGGATCCGCCGTCCTCAATGCGCGGCGACGCGGTGTCGCGGTATCGTGAACGCGCGGTTTCGCGGTACGCGGTACGGTGCGGTCTGGCGTTCGCGGGCGGATTCGCGGATCCGCCGTCTTCGGTGCGCGGCGACGCGGTGTCGCGGTATCGTGAACCCGCGGTTTCGCGGTTCGCGGTACGGTGCGGTCTAGCGTTCGCGGGCAGATTCGCGGATCCGCCGTCCTCGATGCGCCGCGACGCGGTGTCGCGGTGTCGCGGTGTCGCGGTTCGCGGTCACCCGACGCGGTCCCGCGGTACGCGACTCGCGGTTCGCGGTTCGCGAATTCACGGCACTGGCACTGTCACTGTCACTGTGTTCCTCTTCTCTGCGCTGCGTGTCCTTTGTTCTTCAGTTTCCTCTTCTTTCTTCTTTCTTGCTAATCGGCTAGTTGCCATCCCACGTAGGCTGGGGTCTCCTTGGCCTTGAGCGAGGCTCGTGCGAAGTCGCGGAAGTGTCGGAAATTGGTTTTGGAAACCAACTCCGCTTCCGCGACCGGCCATCCGCAGCCGTTAAGCCGCAGTGCCGTCTTCAAGACCGCCCTGGCCGCCTCGTGCCTCGGACAGTCGAGAAGTATGTGCTTCGGCGTTTCGTCGCCGGTCCCACATTCGCACATTGCAGTTTCACTCAGAGCGAAGGATCTGAGCTTCCACCTGAAGTTACCGTGACCACTAAGAAATTGCGTGACATAGTGGTCCGGTTCTATCCAGGTGGCCCGTGTTCTCTGCCGGACGTCTTCGAAGAACTCGAAGGTCGTCCGACCATGGGTCGAAACCTGCCAACGCTCCTGCCAGGCATCCAGCATTTCCGCCGCCGCCCGTCTTCTTTCTTCGCCGTAATCCCGGCCTTCCTCTTCCTCGTTGCCGTTGTTTCGTCCTCTTCTTTCTTCCGTCCGAATCCAGTATCTTCTTGCCCTCTCTTCCACCACCAGGTCGATCGGGGGTTCGCCCGCGATCACCGTTAGTGCGTCCGAGGCCGTCGTGCAATACGCCTTGGTGACTCGAAGGAGAGCCTGTCTCTGAGAACGAGCCAGCATCCGTCTTGCCGTTTTGTTCATCAGGTCGCTCCAGCCCGCCGCTGCGTACGTGGTTATGGGTACAAAGAGCCCCCCGTACAAGAGACGGAGTGCACGATGTCCCAGTCCCCAGTTCGCTTTGGCCACCTTCGCGAGACTGTTGAACAAACCTCTGCATTTCTCCGAAGTTGTCACGATATGCGTGTTCAACCGGAGTCCTTTCTCAAAATGTACTCCTAAGTACCTGATTGCTGGCTTCATTCTTATGCCTCTGCCGGAGATGCGGATGGTCGGTGGACGCGCTGCATCAAGCGATCCTTTGACCAGGAGCATCTCCGACTTTTCGGCTGAGAGTTCCAGCTTTCTCCTTCCGCACCACTCGGACATTGCCGTGGCGACCCCCTGGCCCTTCCTTCTCAGCTCCTCTCTCGAGTTGCCGGAAATCACGACCAGGACGTCGTCCGCATAGGCAACCGGTTCACATTCCAGCTCGTCGGATGTGAGAACCGCCAGCAGGTCATCGAAAATTAGGTTCCAAAAACTTGGACCCAATATCGAGCCCTGCGGGCAGCCTCTGGTAACGGGTTTCCGGACTGAATCTTGTTTCCCCACGATCTGTACTGCCCTCTCCGAGAAGTAACTTTCCACTAGCCTGTATAGGTTTCGTGGGCAGTCCCTTCTCTTGAGTTCGTACAGGACATTTGGCCACCATACGTTATCGAAAGCGCCCGAAATATCGAACGCTATCGCAATCACGTATTTCGCCTCCGCGAATTCCCTCTCCCTAAGAATACTACGAAATTTAACGATCGCCTCCTCCGTCGACCGTCCAGGTTTAAACCCGTATTGTCGGTCGGAGGTTAGGTCATGATCGAGGAAAATACTCGCGAGTCTGTTCGCCATCAGTCGTTCGAGCAGCTTCCCTACCATTGAAAGCAGGCAAACTGGCCGATACGACTTCGGGTTACTCCTATCCTTGTCCGGACCCTTGGGTATTGTAATGATGGTACCCACCTTCCAACGAGCTGGGAATACTCCCCATTCGAGGCATCCGTTGCAGAGCCTGAGGAGCTCCTCGTGGAGACATCCCCAGGATTTCTGGATAACTTCCACCTCGATCCTGTCCGGCCCCGGACATTTACCTTTTCTGAGGCGCGTTACAGCGGCACTCAGGTCTTCCCACTGGAATGGGGGGCTATCCTCCGTTGTTGGCTGGATTCGGACTTCCATACGTGTCCTTGCTTGTTCTGGGGTGTCTGTCTCCATGTCGTCCTCCGGGACGAGCGCCGTCAACATCGCTTCCGCGGTTGATCTCCACGAGGTCGTATGACCTCCGTGTGGCAGTTTGATCGAGGAAGTGGCTTCCTCCCTCCTGAGTTTCCCCAGGGATGTTTTCGTTGCGACACCCCAGACTTCCTGGTTCCCTTGGCAGGTGACGAACTGGCGCCATGAGCGATTCTTCTCGCTCGTCACCTTTTTTGTATAGGTTCTCCTGAACCGTCGGTATTCCTGTTTAAGTATCTCCCTCGTCGGGGGATCGTGTGTCCCCTGATACAGTCTTCTTGCTCTGTATGTTGCCCTCTTCATCCTTGTTAGTTCCTCTGTCCACCACGGTACAGATTTCTGGTGCCATTTCTTTTTGGGCATTGCCGCTTCGCAGGCGGTCAATATTGCCCGCTCCATGGTTTCCGCCATTGCCTCGACGTCCTGCCGACTGTTTAGGTCGGCGTTCGTCAAGGAGCGCTTCTCCTGGATGAGTGTCCTCTGGAGCTTGTTCCAGTCGGCCTTCCTGGTGTTGTACCGTGGTTGTAGGGGCGGCGGCTGTCCTCTTCGCGTGCCGAGGTTCAGGCGCGTCTCCAGGATTCTATGATCGCTGGAGGTTCCGTCCTCGTACACTTTCCAGCCGTGTACGAGCGGTATAGCTTCCCAGGTCGCGAGAGTGACGTCGATGTTCGACGATCCTCGCGTATTCTCAAACGTGGTGGGATGTCCCGCCTCGTTTAGTACCAACAAGTTATGTCTGATGAGTAATTCCTCTAGTAGTTCCCCACGTTCGTCGGTGACTCTACTGTTCCATACATGTGACTTCGCGTTCGCGTCCGCGCCTATTATAATTCTATTCCCCCTTAGCCTTGTTAGTACTGTGTCGAGGTGGGCTAGCCCGAGTTCAATATTTTCCGACGGCGGAAAGTATTGACTCACTACGTACAGTTCCGTGCTACCGTCGAAGAGCTGAACACAGACGCAATGCGTTGTGCACAAGTCTGCGATTTTGAGCACGGAAAACTTTCTATTCCTCACGCATACGGCCGCGAGCGGCGGTTCGTCTGCGTGGTTGTGAAAGACTATCGTAGCGCCCGTCCCGAAACCTGGGATAACTCTTTTGAAACTATACGGCTCCTGCATAAGCAGGATATCCGCATTAGTTTCCTCCATTTGTCGCCTAACCTCGTGTGGCACGACTTTTGATCGCTGCATGTTGAGCTGCAGGATCGTGAGTCCTCGTCCGTCTGTAGAAGCGTTATTATACATAACTGGTTCTACTTACGGACCTTTGGACTGCCTTCTCGTATCCCGGGCACGACGCGCTGGAAGCGGCGTGGTCTCCCTTCTTACCAGCCCGTTTGCAGTTCACGCAGACTGCGGGCTGGCTCCTCTTTGGACACGCCTTCGCGCTGTGTCCAATGTGTGCGCAGTGGCCGCACACGTCCTCCTTCTGGCGGCAGTGCTTTGCTACATGGCCGTATGCCTGGCACTTGTAGCACCTGCTAACTGCGAGGAAATCTCGCACCTTGCAAGCGCTCCAGGCCAGGAACAGCTTATGTGCCTCAAGCATCCTTGTCCGCAGCCCTGGGGAGACTTCGACCACCCAATTGGTCTCGTCGCCGTCCTTCCGCCCGGTTCTGAAGCAGAACCGTATCTCCTTCTGGTCCTCTTCCTTGACCACGGTCGGGTTTTGCTTCTGGAAACATGTCCGTATTTCCTTTTCCGTCATCGACCGTGGAACGTCGAAGATGGTCATCTTCGGTTTCCTGATGGCAGGAGTCCTAACCGATAAACCGGCATCCTTAAGTTTTGCACTCTCCGTGAGTGCCTTCAGTCCCTCGGCGGTTGTGGTTTCCACAGCAATTCCATTGCCATGGATCTTTCTCACAGCCTTCACCTGTAACCCCTTCTTCCGGGGGTTGACGAGGGTGAAGACAGCCTCTCTGGCTTCCTCACTGGTCCGGATTTCCCCGTCCTTCTGATCGGGGAAGATCATTGCCACGTTCCTTGGCGGTCCGAGCGCTGTCGGGACCACCTTCGGCGACGGCGTCGCCCCCATTTTAAGCTTCTCCGCGTAGGAGAGAGCCTTGGGTGACTCCACCTTCTTGACGGCGCGTTCCAGGCATTTGGTTGCTTGGAGCGACTTCTCGACCGCTCCACTAAGCACCGCCTGGGACGACTCCGTCTGTGACCTCGCCTGCTGCAGCTTCCCTTCCAGGAAGCTGTTCTCCTCCGTGAGATCCTGGACCACTCCGCGCATCTCTTTGAACAGACGCATGATGACAATGGCCTGGTCCTTGTTAATCTTCTTCTGAGGATCCATGCAGTATGCAAGCATGCGATCCTCTATGGCGCTGGCCGTGGCCTTCATATCGACCACGGTCTTCCTGGTCTTCTTTCCCTCCTGGGCGGGTTCCGTCGCCCTCTTCTTATTACCCTCGCTGCCGGTTTCTTTGACCGGCGTGACGCTGGCCTTCCTTTTCAATGCAGGAGGCTGTCGTGCCCCCGCGGTCTTTGGCGTCGCTGGTCCTGGAGCTGGTGCTGCTGGTGTTGGTGCAGCTGGTGCTGGTGCTGTTGCCGCCTTCTTCATCCCATCCATCCGCTGGAGAAGGACCTTCGCCGGCGCGGTCGGCGCCATACTGGAGCGGGGACCGTCCCCCACTCCTCCTCCTTGCTCGGATCCCGTCGGATCCGCTCGTGTCCGGTCGGCCGGTTGCAGCGCTCGGGGCTCACCCCCACTCCTCCTCGGCGATCGGGCCCCGTCGGCTCGACTCGGGTGCGGTCGCTCGGTCGGCGGCGCGGTCGACCCAAGATGGCCGCGTCCGCTTCGCCAGGCACTGATCGCGCGTCACGCGCCCGACCCAAGATGGCGTCGCTGACGTCACTGGGCGTTGGCTACGTGCCACGCGGTCGGCTCAAAATGGCGGCGCTGACGTGGCCCGCTTGGAATTGAGGTTCGCGCACTTAAAACGTCCTTAAAATTCGAAACCTACTCCGATTTTGAATTTAAAACTATCGTTGTATCCGCGACGATGCCTGCAGTCCACTGCCGCGAGGACACACCGATATCCAGCCGGATGGCGTAGATATACGGCGACGAACCCGCACGGTCGCCCCGAAGATTTGAAAATTACAAATCTCGCAGAGTATTTGCACTTTCACTTCAAGGAAACCACAGGGAACAACAGTACGACGCGAATAAACCCCAGAACTGTCTTCTAAACGCGAATCTAACGCGGACACGCCCGTAGCAGCTACGTAGGCGCTGGAAATCCCGGCCACGCCCGGGAAAAACCCACGCGGCGGTGACTCACCGGCGCGTCACTCCTCGCCTAAAACGCTCCCAAAAATCGAATTTTTATCCGATTCTTGATCACGAACCGGCGTTCTCTTCGTAATAGTTCCTTCTCTCCACTGCCGCGGTTTCACTCCGATATCTCGCCTGGCGGCTGAGATATTCGGCAACAAACCCGCACGGTCGCCCCGAAGTTTCCGAAATTACAAATCTCGATTGAGTTTTTGGAATTCCACTCCGGATAAACACACAGTGAATCGAAAATCGCACTAATTCGCCTCGAAGCTGCCGTGTATATCGCGAATAAATCGCGAAAATACACTTAAAACTCCTCAAACTCTGGAATTTCCAGCCAGGTAGGTGGGAAAAACCCAAGCGGCGGTGACTCCTCGGTTGAGCGGTTCAGGTAGCGGAGCAGCGGTTGAACACGTCCGTTCCCTTCGGCAGTCAGAATGCGACTAGTAGATAGGGACAGTGGGAATCTCGTTAATCCATTCATGCGCGTCACTAATTAGATGACGAGGCATTTGGCTACCTTAAGAGAGTCATAGTTACTCCCGCCGTTTACCCGCGCTTTTTTGAATTTCTTCACGTTGACATTCAGAGCACTGGGCAGAAATCACATTGCGTCAACACCCTTGGGGGCCATCGCAATGCTTTGTTTTAATTAGACAGTCGGATTCCCCTAGTCCGTGCCAGTTCTGAGCTGAGTGTTGAATGGCGGCCGAAGAGGACGATCGACGACGGCAAGCCGCCAACGAAAGCCTCGCAGCAAGGAAGATCCGCGGGAGGCCAAGGCACGGGACCGAGCTCGGATCCCGACGAGAACGAACGAATCCGTTCAACGCCGTTCACCTCGCCCAGGCCCGGCACGTCAGCCAGACTCGCTTCCCGACCAAGCCCGACACGCCCCGCTCCTCAGAGCCAATCCTTATTCCGAAGTTACGGATCCAATTTGCCGACTTCCCTTACCTACATTAATCTATCGACTAGAGGCTCTTTACCTTGGAGACCTGCTGCGGATATGGGTACGAACCGGCGCGACACCTCCACGTGGCCCTCTCCTGGATTTTCAAGGTCCGAGGGGAAGATCCGGACACCGCCGCAACTGCGGTGCTCTTCGCGTTCCAAACCCTATCTCCCTGCTAGAGGTTTCCAGGGAACTCGAACGCTTATACAGAAAAGAAAACTCTTCCCGGATCTCCCGACGGCGTCTCCAGGTCATTTTGGGTTACCCCGACGAACTACTCTTACGAGGGCCCGAATGGTATACGGTTCCGCTGCCGGGTTCCGGAATAGAAACCGGATTCCCTTTCGCCCGATGGGTGTGTGTCTCTCTCTCACATCGCTCAAGTTATTTTATTTTATAATCGTTTCGCACTTGTGTGACTCGTTTTTCTTTTTGGTTAAAAAAAAACGTTTAAAAAAATTGCTTTTACACATATTTTTTTACACAACTCTACTATACTGTTGTTGCCATGATGGATCTTAATAATATAATATAATAAATATAATAAATATATATATATATGTATGTTTTTTCTCGTGTTCGAGTCAAAGTGGATGATTAAGCTTTGTAATAACTTCGTTTCGTTTCGTTTGCTGCGTTTTTTTAGGACACCTCATCTTCATAGGATTTCTCTTAGGGCTTAGGATCGACTGACTCGTGTGCAACGGCTGTTCACACGAAACCCTTCTCCACGTCAGTCCTCCAGGGCCTCGCTGGAGTATTTGCTACTACCACCAAGATCTGCACCGACGGCGGCTCCAGGCAGGCTCACGCCCAGACCCTTCTGCGCACACCGCCGCGACCCTCCTACTCGTC